>NC_053023.1:413508800-413620858 GCF_003073215.2 Triticum urartu
CCTCTACGCTTTTATTTTCTTTGGTCGTAGAGTACCCGTACTATCAAGAGGGAATCCTCATTAGGAAGCTCTGGGGGAATCTTTTCAGTACACTTTTCTCACCCCTCATTTGTCTTCCTCAGTTGTGAGAGAGAGTGTTCCCCCTATCTTTCCTTCTGTTTTCTGCTCTTCCCAGCGGTTGTACCGCCCCCTGGAGAGGTTGTACCACTGGACCTTGTCGCTCTCCAACTTTTACCGAGCGGTTGTACCGCTGCCTCCAGGCGGTGGTAACGCCACCTTGCTCAACAAAGGCTAGGGCGGTGGTTCCGGCCATGCACCGCTCAAGTACCGCTCAAGGTTCTGTTTTGATGTGGTTCTCGGGCGGTGGTGGCCCGGTTGATCCGGTCGATCCTCGTTGACCGGTACCACCGGTGGTCTGAGCGGTTCTTCCGCTTAGAACTTGGCCGTCCAAGAGCTCAAGGCCATGCGGTTGTTCCGGTCTTGCACCGCTCAAGTACCGGTCTCGTCTCTGTTCTTAGGCGGTAGTTGTGCGGTGGCTGGGCGGTTGGTCCGGTCATTTTTCTTAACCGGTACTACCACCCAGTGGCCCGGTTGTACCGCATGGTAGGGTTCTGCAGCTACACCGTGAGTCCCGGTTGTACCGGGACAAGGACCGGTTGTACCGCTGCGGGGCTGAAAACGCAGCAACGGCTGGATTTTTAGGGTTGCTATATAAGAGTGTTTCTCCCACCTACCACTCTCACCTTTGACCTCTCTCACTCCACCATTAATGCACTTCAAGCTCTCTTGCCCGATCTCTCTCTCTAGCCACTCAAACTTGTTGATTTGCTAGGGATTGAAGGAGGAGACCTAGATCTACACTTCAACCAAAGGATATTTGCTTCCCCCATACTTTCTTGTGTGGATTTTGTTACTCTTGGGTGTTTGAGCACCCTAGATGGTTGAGGTCACCTCGGAGCCATATTCCATTGTGGTGAAGCTTCGTGGTTTCGTTGGGAGCCTCCAATTAAGTTGTGGAGAGAGCCCCAACCTTGTTTGTAAAGGTTCCGTCGCCGCCTTCAAGGGCACCAATAGTGGAATCACGGCATCTCGCATTGTGTGAGGGCGTGAGGAGAATACGGTGGACCTAGTGGCTTCTTGGGGAGCATTGTGCCTCCACACCGCTCCAACGGAGACGTACTTCCTCTCAAAGGGAAGGAACTTCGGCAACACATCCCCGTCTCCACCGTCTCCACTCTTGGTTATCTCATGCCTTTACTTGTGCAAGCTTATTTGTATCATATCACTTGCTTGCTTGTGTTCCTATCCTTGTTGCATCATATAGGTTGCTCACCTAGTTGCATATCTAGACAACCTACTTTGATGCAAAGTTTAAATTGTTAAAGAAAAGCTAAAAAGTGTTAGTTACCTATTCACCTCCTCTTCTAGTCAACCATATCGATCCTGTCAATTGGTATCAGAGCCTTGTCTCTTTATTAAGCACTTTACCATTCGAAGAGTATGGTTGATACCGTAGACGGTGTGGAGGAACACTTCGGTGCGAATCCGACCTCGTCTGCGGGCGATGGGGGAACCTCGGTCTCTCGTGAGGAGTTCAATGTGGCCTTGGAGACATTGAAAACCTCCATGACCACCGAGGTTGAAAGCATGTTTACTAAATTCCTTGAGGGGCTTAAACTTTCCACCGCATCGTTAAAAGTGGGTGATCCCACCGACAAGGTGACAGATGCTATCTCCGATAAGGGGGGAGCTAGTAGTGAAAAGGCTCCTTCTTCTAGTGGTAAAAATGGCACCGGCATTTTTGCTCATGTGGAACCACCACTTGTTTATGGTGGACCGGTTCCCTCCACTCATTTGAATCATGCCGGTCCTCCCCCTAAGATTGTGAAAAATGAGGACTTTGATTCTTGGGTTTACCGTTTTAAACGTCATTTAAATCATGTGAACACTAACCTTTGGAGGATCATTTAAGAAGGTTTCTATCCGCATGATCCAAGCAAATTCACTCCTCGAGAAGCCGCGGATAATCAATTCAATGAGAATGCTCTCTTCATCATTCAAGATGCAATTCCACCCGAAGACCTACCTCATCTTCGCCCCTTCGCCTTGGCCAAAGATGCATGGCATTGTGTTGTCTCTCTCTACCGGGGAAGCGCAAGCATTCAACGCTCCAACTATGAAGTGGTGCAAGATGAGGCCGATGAGTTTGCAATGAAAGAAGATGAAGAACCTCGTGAGCTTTATCGAAGAGTAACCAAACTCGCGGTCTCACTACGAGATCACGGGAGCAAGGACACGGATGACAATTGGATCAAGCGCAAATTCCTCAAGGCAATGATGCCCTATCACAAGGCCATGTCCTCTGTCATTCGTCAAAGACCGGACTTCCACACTTTGACCTCAAGCGAAGTGTTGGATGAGTTTGTGGCCATGAACATTTTGGACAAGACTGCCGACAATGCGGTGCTTCATTCTCAAAGGGCAAAGAAGCCCAACCTTGCATTGAAGGCCAAGTTGTCCATTGAAGAAGAAGAAGAGGAGAGCAACCCCGAGGATACAAAGTATGCATATCATGAACACATGGCACTCGCTTCAAGGCAATTTTGGAGCAAGAAAAACTCAAGGCCAAACTTTAGCAAAAACAACTCAAGTGGCACGAAGAGCAAGCAACGTCTAAGGACTTGCTACAATTGTCGCAACGTGAGTCATTTTGTTGCAGAGTGCCCGTATGAGAAGAGGGAAGACAATGGTGGCAAGCTCATCCGAAAGGACAAGGCCAAGTCGTTCCCCAACAAGAGCAACTTCACCAAGAAGACTCCTCCCAAGGCATTGGTGGTACAAGAAGAGTACAATGAGGATGATGACGATGATGAAGGTGATGAGTTGGTTGCCATGGCCTCCATTGCCATTGCGACGACTCCACGGGTGTCTCTCTTCGACTCACCAAATGAGAGCATCACCGCCAAGTGCCTCATGGCTAAAGCCACCAACAAGGTAACCCCCAACATCAAAACTACCATCATTAATCATCCTTCTCCGACGGATAGCATTAATGAACTTGAGGGAACTAATGTGGAGGAGAATGAGTTTGAGACCTTTATGGGTAAACTCAAGGGCAAGTCCAAGAAGCACTTTGTTGCTCTATTGGAACAACTTGGTGAAGCCAATGACATGATCGACGCTCACGCAGATACCATCTCTAATATGGAAGGGCATAGCCGTGACTATGCCGATGATATTTCGGATCTTTCCAATGCTCTTGAGGAAGAGCGTGGTCTTCGTTTGGCTCTTGAGGAGTCACACAACGAAGCTCATGCTAAATTAAAGAAAGATCTTGATCATGCTCTTATTGTTTCTCGTGTGCTAAATTCCGAGAAGGCCGAATTTGGGGTTGATCTTGCTAGACTCAAAGAGGAGTATGATATACTTGACAAGGCCCACAAGGCCTTGAAGGGTATTCACGCTAGTCTCAAGGAGTCTCATGATCAACTCCAGGTGAAGCTAACTAAGGAGAAAGCCACATTTCCTCATATGGTTTTAATTGATAATGCAAATGCTACTAACCCGTGTTGTGAGCATATACATCTTGTTGAGGAAAATGCTAAGTTGAAGGAGCAGCTTGAGAAAGGCCTTGTGTCATGTATACAAGGTGAGAAGAACCTCAACGACCTTTTGAGTAGTCAAAAGGAAGTCGTGGCCAAGGAAGGGATTGGGTACGCACCCAAGCCCAAGAACAAGAAGAAGAATGACAAGGCCAAATGACCTCCCCCTCTCAAGCAAACTTTTGTGAAGGAGGGAGAGGGTGCATCCAAGGAGAAGAAGAACGATGCGAAGGGTGGCGGCGCCGAGAAGGGCAATGCCACCCCTCCAAACAAAGCCGGCGACTTTAATCCTTCTTATGTGTTATGCCGTGCTAGTGATGGGCATGTTTATGCCAAATTTGTTGGTTCTCCCTATGAATACATTGAATGGTCTATTTGGGTTCCTAAGACCCTTGTTACTAACATCAAAGGACCCATTACAAAATGGGTACCTAAAACCAAGCATTAATCTCTTGTAGGTGTTTGCTTCCGGTGGGGGATCATGGTTGCTAGATAGTGGAGCTACAAATCATATGACCGGAAGCAAGGACTTGGTGGTGGACGTGCACAAGATTTCCTCTATGCCCACCAATGTCGAATGGGGTGATGCCTCGTCCTCTAAGGTATTGGGACTCGGCAAGGTTGTCATTTCTCATGATCTCACGATCGAGAAGGTCATGCTTGTAGAGTCCCTTGCATACAATTTACTTTTCGTTCGTCAACTTGCAATCATGGGCTTTGCCACCTTCTTTGATATTGATACCGTGGCCCTCTTGTGGAGCAAGACTCTTAAAGTAGCCTTTGTTGGGCATGTCAAGAACAGTCTATATGTGATTAACTTTTCGGAGCGACCCACTAAGACCGCGACATGCCTAATGGCTAAAGTTGATGTGGGATGGCTTTGGCATCGCCGTCTAGCCCATGTCAATATGAGATCTTTGCAAAGTCTTCTCAAGGGGGACCATGTCCGTGGACTAACAAATGTTAGTTTTGCTAAAGATCGTGCTTGCAGTGCTTGTATCGAAGGAAAGCTACATGAGAAGGCTCACCCTCCCACGACTATTATCTACTCAAAGAGGCCTTTGGAGCTCCTTCACATGGATCTCTTTTGGGCCTCCATCCTTCGATAGTCTTGGGGGTAGGAAGTATTGCTTGGTGATTGTGGATGACTACTCAAGATACACTTGGGTGTATTTCTTCAAGAGGAAGAGCGAGACCCAACAAACCGTCATTGACTTTGCAAATGAAGCACAACGTCAACACAATGCAAAGATCTTGACAATAAGAAGTGACAACGGCACCGAGTTCAAGAACTACACCTTGGATGAGTTTCTTAGTGATGAGGGGATCAAGCATCAATATTCCGCACCTTACACCCCTCAACAAAACGGTGTTGCGGAGAGGAAGAACCGGACGTTGATGGATGCGGCAAGGACCATGATGGCGGAGTTCAAGTCTCCGTACAACTTTTGGGCCGAAGCCATCAACACCGCGTGTCATGCATCCAATCGGCTCTACCTCCGCAAGGGCTTGAACAAGACTCCATATGAGATACTCACCGGTAACAAGCCCAACCTCAAGTACTTCCGGGTGTTCGGGTGTAAGTGTTTCATTCTCAAGAAAGGTGTTCGGTTGTCTAAATTTGAGGCTAGAGCTTATGAGGGCATATTTGTTGGTTATGCTACAAACTCTCATGCTTACCGTGTCCTCAATAAATCCACGGGACTTATTGAGGAGACGTGTAACGTGGAGTTTGATGAGAATAACGGCTCCCAAGTGGAGCAAAGTGGCACTTGTGATGTAGGTGATGAAATTCCTCCCAAGCCATAAGAAGAATGGGTGTTGGCTTTATCCTACCCATTGAGGAACCCCTTGTGGCCGAAGGAGAAGGACAAGAGCTCCACTCAAGTGGAGCCATCACCAACCCAAGGCCCACACGCTTCCGAAGAACAACATGAAGGCCCTCATCCTCAAGAACATGACCAAGGGCAAGATCACGCTCAAGACGGTGTTGACACATCAAGTGATGCCCAAGGTCAAGTTCTCTCCTCCGAGCAAGTTCAAGAACAAGAACAAGCCCAAGACGACGCTCAAGATGATCAAGTGACCACTCCTCGTCTCACCCCCGAGGAGGAATTAGAGCGTCGTGCCGCCAAGGTTGCTTCCAAGCTCTCCACCAAGGATCATCTCATGACGAATGTGCTTGGAAGCTTAAGAAAGGGGGTAAGCACTCGTAGACAATTAGCAAATTATTGTGAGCATCACGCGTTTGTCTCTTGTGTGGAACCCCACAAGGTCTATGAGGCGCTAGAAGATCCGGATTGGCTCAATGCCATGCATGAAGAACTCAACAACTTCGAGCGCAACAAAGTGTGGAGATTGGTGCCAAGACCGACGGGGAACCACAATGTCATTGGAACCAAGTGGATATTTAAGAACAAGCAAGATGCCCATGGGATTATCATTCGCAACAAGGCTCGTTTGGTAGCACAAGGCTACTCCCAAGTCGAGGGTATCGACTACGGTGAAACCTTTGCTCCCGTTGCTCGTCTTGAATCCATTCGCATGTTGATTGCATATGCTTCTCATCATAACTTTAAGTTACAACAAATGGATGTGAAGAGTGCTTTTCTTAATGGTCCCATTAATGAATTGGTTTATGTCAAGCAACCCCCCGGGTTCGAGGATCCCTACTTTCCCGATCATGTGTATCAACTCGATAAGGCACTCTATGGCCTTAAACAAGCCCCACGTGCGTGGTATGACCACCTTACCGAGTTGTTACAAGACCGTGGTTTTGAAGTTGGGCTAATCGACCCCACTCTTTTTACTAAGAAGGTCAAAGGGGAGTTGTTTGTGTGCCAATTATATGTTGATGATATTATCTTTGGTTCCCCTAACAAAGCTTTCAATGAGGAATTTGCCGCTCTCATGACCTCAAAGTTCGAGATGTCTTCCATGGGAGAGTTGAAGTTCTTTCTAGGGTTCGAAGTGAAGCAAAGAAGAGAAGGAACCTTCATCAACCAAGCCAAATATACTCAAGACATGCTCAAGAGATTCAAGCTAAGTGATGTCAAGCCGGCTTCCACTCCAATGCCCACCAAGTGCCAACTTGACATAGATCCCAATGGTAAAGCGGTGGATCAAAAGGTATATCGCTCCATGATAGGCTCCTTGCTTTACCTTTGTGCATCTAGACCGGATATCATGTTGAGTGTGGGAATTTGTGCACGGTTTCAAGCCGCACCTAAGGAAAGTCACTATGTGGCGGTCAAACGAATCTTTCGATATTTGGCTCATACCCCAAACTTTGGCTTATGGTACCCAAGAGGAGCAAACTTCAAGCTTGTAGGGTATTCGGATTCCGATTGGGCGGGAGACAAAGTGGATAGGAAGTCCACTTCCGGAGGGTGCCAATTCCTTGGTTGCTCTTTGGTAAGTTGGTCTTCCAAAAAGCAAAGTTGTGTGTCTCTCTCGTCCACCGAAGCGGAGTATGTGGCGGCCGGTAGTTGTTGTGCACAACTCTTATGGATGAGGCAAACTTTAAAGGATTACGGTGTCATTTGTGACAAAGTGCCTCTTTGGTGTGACAATGAAAGTGCCATCAAGATCTCTCTCAACCCGGTGCAACACTTCAAGACGAAGCATATTGAGATCCGGTATCACTTCATCCGGGATCACATTAGGCGAGGAGAGATCGAGCTCAACTATGTCAACACTCATGATAACCTTGCAGATATCTTCACGAAGCCCTTGGATGAAGCAAGATTTCGCGAGTTAAGGCATGAGCTAAATATCATTGATTCGAGCAATGTTGCTTGAACCCTTGCACACCCCACCATACTCAACGTGTTGTCTTGTTTAGATGTAGGCATGGACATAGGGGGAGTGTTGTTCTCTCAATGAACTCTCCCTCCCCCCATTATGCATAAATTGATCAAGTCTTTCACATTAGCCATGTTTGATGGTACTTGTGCTTCAAAGACGAGTTTTGGTCATGGACCCAAGGATAATTCTTCGCGGTGCCATACCAATTGACTCAAACATAGGTGGCTCCGGCCACCGTCCTCTCTTGGGGAGGTTGGAGTTAGCTTTTTGTTCTCGTGTTGTTTTCTCTCGTTCTTTCTTTGCTCTTTGCGTTGGGTTCTCCTAGGGTGTTGTTTCTCTCCTGTTTCGTGCTCTTTCTCCCTCCTTCGGATTGCACTCATTTGATCTTGGCTTGGGCATAGGTGGTCGGGCGGTACAACCGGGATCACGGGCGGTTCTACCGCTGGTACCTGGTTGTGCCGTCCCAATGGGTCTCCTTCGGTGCTTGGGCGGTTCCACCGCTCAAACCCATGGTAACCTACGTCCGGTACTACCGGTGGGCCGGGCGGTACTACCGCTGCCTTCCAAGCACCGGAAGTATTGCCTCCAACCACCGGTCTGTACCAGACGAGCGGTACAACCGCTCCCGGAGCGGTTCTACCGGGGCGTGTCTACGGGCCTATATATACTCGACGGGGCTGAAGGGTTTTCTTTTTCCCTTCGCCCTCGTTCCTCTTCTCTGTGCCCTAGCCGCCGGCCCTCTTTGCCCCTGCCCCGGAGTGCGTCTCGCTTCGGATCCTTGGGCTCTCCGTGGAAGCCTCCCGATCTCTTCCCATGGATGGTGGTAATGCCTCGTGTTCTTTGCTCCTAGATCTTTCTAGGGTTCTTCCTTTGTCTAGGGCATTACTTAACTTTCCCGATTAGTGTTTGATCTATGGAGTAGAAGAGATCTTTGTTTGCCTCCTGTCTTGTTTGCAGCACTTAGAATTCGGAATATTACT
This sequence comes from Triticum urartu, assembly GCF_003073215.2. Taxonomy (NCBI): domain Eukaryota; kingdom Viridiplantae; phylum Streptophyta; class Magnoliopsida; order Poales; family Poaceae; genus Triticum; species Triticum urartu. Next base: position 413,517,190 of record NC_053023.1, read on the forward strand.
TGTGTGATTAGTATGCCTCGGTTAGATCTATCTCCCCTGGTAGTGCCACTGTCAGCGGTTCTACCGCCCCTACGGGCGGTACAACCGCTGGAGCGGTACTACCGGCGGAGGATCCGGTACAACCGGAGTATATCAACCACCCAGCACTGTTCTATCTTCTCTGTTGGCAACTTGTTCCTTTTCTGCTAGTGGGTGTGCAATCCTCTCATCCTTGTTGGGTTTTTTGTGTGCTCTTTTCGTGTGTGGTGTTCAGGTGGCTCTAGTTCTCGCTCTGCTCCTCGCAAGACCAAGAAGAGGGCACGAAGGACCTTGCGCCCGGTTGTGTCTGATGATGAAGAAGAAGTTGTGATTCCCACCAAGCCCACTCGCCGTGAAAAGTCTGCAGCTGCTAAGCAACGTGTGGTTAGCCGTTGCATCGTTGGAAAGCCAAGGATTGGGAAGCCTTCCGATCAAAGAATCCGTATGAGGTTCCCATTGCTCCTCCGTTGGACCACCGTTCAGTTCCGGAATGAGATGCAAGTGCGGATTGTTCATGAACTCTTTGAGCACAACAAGAACAGATATGCCAAGCAGTGGACAATTGATCTTGACCATTGGAGGAACAACATGGAGTATTTTGGTGAGGCGCTGGCTCTCTGCGAGGAGTTTGATCTTGTCAAGCTCATGTCAGTCAACTGTGACTTTGATGTTCAACTCATCCATCAGTTCTATGCCACGGTTCATTTTGGGGAAGATGACGCGCACTCTCACCTTCATGTGTCGTGATGAATTGTTTCAAGTTCCCTGGAGGGCATTCTGCAATGCTATTGGGTACGAGGATACCGGTCTGGAAGGAAGGGGTGGCATTCGTCCTCATGACTTTCCTGAGTCCATGCTTAAGGAGAAGCTTGCCCCTCTGTACATTCGGGGCCGTGGGATTATTGGAGAATCCAAGGATTTGGAGAAGGTCTATGACATCATGCACCGAGTGTTCCGCAATGTGCTCTTGCCCAAGGTGGGCAATCAAGATGAGATTCATGGTTATCTGGTTGATTTGATGGTTGCTATGAAGACCATGGTGGGGACAGGGGCAACGTTTGATGTGTCAAATTGGCTGTGGCATGAGATGTACAACATGGTCATCTACCGTAAAGTCCCAATCTACGCTCCGTTTGTCATGTGCTTTCTGAACTCTGTGTGGGCTGTTCGTCGTCCTGGAGAGCTCCTCACTTCTCCAGACAACCTCACTGTTCATGAGGTCAAGCTCCTTAAGAAGAAGAAGCATGCCGAGCCTCGCTTCCCTGAACATGCTCCTGAGGATGTCTATGCTACTTCTGACGATGAGGACTTTGAGCTGGAGCCAGGGGCCAAGCCTTCGTGGGTGGCCAAACTCACTGCCAAGGTGAAGAAGACCTTTTGTCTCCAGGCTGACATCCAGAAAGGATGTATGAGGCACATGTCAATGAGAAGCTTGCACGACGTCGCCAAATTGCAATGATGAAGCACCTCAACATGCCGGTTCAGAGTGGCTCTGAGAAGAGCATCACCCCAGAGGAGCGTTGGATCTCTACCCATAGCACCTGGACTGATGATGAAGCCCCTCCCCAGCCATCCTCCTCGTTTGCAGCAGCTGACAATGCCATGGAAGAATCCGATCACGACGACGATGACGACTCTGATGATGAGGATCCAGATGCGACCGAGGAGTCAGAGGAGGACGCCTGAGCTTTGGGACGCTAGCTTCGCTCTTTTCCTTTTTGGTGTCTTGATGCCAAAGGGGGAGAGGGTTCTATAGGTCTCGGGGATTTGCATGGGTTTTTCTTTTTCTCGTTTTCTCGTGTTGGTCTTTGTTCGTGGACTTGTTTCGTTCCTTGCTGTGTGTGAGACTTGTTACTCCTGTTACCTTTCCGTTCATCGGTCATTATCGTTATTATTGCACTCTAAGTATTATATTGTCTCTTTTTATGCTCAGAGTGGTGAGTCTATAAAATCTAGGGGGAGTCTAGTCTTGAAAGTGTGCCCATGCTTTCTAACAGCTAGTTCCTATTGGGGCACATATTCAGGGGGAGTTCCGTCTAGATTTCATTGACTTATCTCTTGCAAATCGTGTTGTTGTCATCATCCACCAAAAAGGGGGAGATTGAAAGGGCATTTCCCTACTTTATGTTTTGGATGATGATGACAACCCTTTGTTGGTCTAATCGTGTGCTATATGTTTCAGGTTCTCGATGCTTAGGCTTACATCGGATTGCTATTGCCTCTCGTAGGAAAAGATCGAAGACGTGTCCTCTACGCTTTTATTTTCTTTGGTCGTAGAGTACCCGTACTATCAAGAGGGAATCCTCATTAGGAAGCTCTGGGGGAATCTTTTCACGTACACTTTCCTCACCCCTCATTTGTCTTCCTCAGTTGTGAGAGAGAGTGTTCCCCCTATCTTTCCTTCTGTTTTCTGCTCTTCCCAGCGGTTGTACCGCCCCCTGGAGCGGTTGTACCGCTGGACCTTGTCGCTCTCCAGCTTTACCGAGCGGTTGTACCGCTGCCTCCGGGCGGTGGTACCGCCACCTTGCTCAACAAAGGCTAGGGCGGTGGTTCCGGCCATGCACCGCTCAAGTACCGCTCAAGTTCTGTTTTGATGCGGTTCTCGGGCGGTGGTGGCCCGGTTGATCCGGTCGATCCTCGTTGACCGGTACCACCGGTGGTCTGAGCGGTTCTTCCGCTCAGAACTTCGCCGTCCAAGAGCTCAAGGCCATGCGGTTGTTCCGGTCTTGCACCGCTCAAGTACCGGTCTCGTCTCTGTTCTGAGGCGGTAGTTGTGCGGTGGCTGGGCGGTTGGTCCGGTCATTTTTCTTAACCGGTACTACCGCCCAGTGGCCCGGTTGTACGCCTGGTAGGGTTCTGCAGCTACACCGTGAGTCCCGGTTGTACCGGGACAAGGACCGGTTGTACCGCTGCGGGGCTGAAAACGCAGCAACGGCTGGATTTTTAGGGTTGTATAAGAGTGCTTCTCCCACCTACCACTCTCACCTTTGACCTCTCTCACTCCACCATTAATGCACTTCAAGCTCTCTTGCCCGATCTCTCTCTCTAGCCACTCAAACTTGTTGATTTGCTAGGGATTGAAGGAGGAGACCTAGATCTACACTTCCACCAAAGGATATTTGCTTCCCCCATACTTTCTTGTGTGGATTTTGTTACTCTTGGGTGTTTGAGCACCCTAGACGGTTGAGGTCACCTCGGAGCCATATTCCATTGTGGTGAAGCTTCGTGGTTTCGTTGGGAGCCTCCAATTAAGTTGTGGAGAGAGCCCCAACCTTGTTTGTAAAGGTTCGGTCGCCGCCTTCAAGGGCACCAATAGTGGAATCACGGCATCTCGCATTGTGTGAGGGCGTGAGGAGAATACGGTGGCCCTAGTGGCTTCTTGGGGAGCATTGTGCCTCCACACCGCTCCAACGGAGACGTACTTCCTCTCAAAGGGAAGGAACTTCGGCAACACATCCTCGTCTCCACCGTCTCCACTCTTGGTTATCTCGTGCCTTTACTTGTGCAAGCTTATTTGTATCATATCACTTGCTTGCTTGTGTTCCTATCCTTGTTGCATCATATAGGTTGCTCACCTAGTTGCATATCTAGACAACCTACTTTGATGCAAAGTTTAAATTGTTAAAGAAAAGCTAAAAATTGTTAGTTGCCTATTCACCCCCCCCTCTAGTCAACCATATCGATCCTTTCAGCTTGCTGCAGCTCCACCTCATATCCTTTACCTTACCCTTTAAGCTTAAATAGTCTTGATCGCGAGGGTGTGAGATTGCTGAGTCCCCGTGACTCACAGATACTTCCAAAACCAGCTTGCAGGTGCCGTTGAATCGTGCAGGTGACGCAACCAAGCTCAAGGAGGAGCTCGATGAAGATCTTGTCCTTTGTGTTGTTTCGTTCTAGTTGATCAGTAGTGGAGCCCAGTTGGGACGATCGGGGATCTGTGTAGCATTTGGGGTAGTCTTCTTTTATTTTGGTTCCGTAGTCGGACCTTGTGTGTATCTGGATGATGTAATGCTTTATTCATGGTTGTGTGAAGATTACCTCACTTGCGACATTGCTTTCAATGCGGTTATGCCTCTAAGTCGTGCTTCGACACGTGGAGATATAGCCGCATCGAGGGCGTTACATATCCAACTTTCTTGTCAATGATGTGTTTTTCCCTTAACTCGACGTGTTTCCTCGATTATATTTCATTTTTCCTTCGCCAGACGATGAGCCTAAAGCGAAGACATGAAAAGAAAATTATATGATGCTCCCATTTTCCCAAGCTTTTGCTATTTTACATATAAATTACTAGTACGGCAATAGCTATATACCCGTTTGATTATTGTCAGTTGTGGAGCGTCGGGCCTGTTGCCCCATTCGCCTTCCTTACATCTCATCCATGTACATCCGTGTTCCCTTGTCTTGATGAGGCCCGAGTATTTGGTTGCAAAAAGAACTTATTATATGACAATGCCCGCACATTTCTTTATACTCAACTCCAGTTGTGGTGCACGGCCATTGGTTCTGGATAATCATCTAAACATTGGCTAGGTGCGTCATCGAAATCATGCTCATCGTCATCATCATCATGTCCAATCAAAGCATCATTTGGGTCTGTATCATCCTGATCATAAGGGCTATAGGCAGTACTTGTTGGAAAATCATTTCTTGCATTACCATGACTACAAGATGGAACATGTGACATGTCAAAATCACGAGCACATGTACTATAATCCAGAGATGCACCAGACGGGGTTTGTTGCAATGATGAACACATTGCACTTCCGTATACCTTTTTTCTTCCCTTTCAATTCTAGGTATGTTGCTTCCACCGTTGAGTTGGCTCAACGTACCTCGATTTGGTGTGAACTTAACATATAACTCTATCGCTTTCCATGTTGCTCGGGACCTAGTCTTCTTAAAAATCATGTTCCATCCTCTTTCCTCATATACTGAAATTAATTGAAAATCATGTTCCATGTTGCTCGGGACCTGGATATTCATGTTGTTTCTATCACTGCTATTTCCATGTCTAAGTCCTTGACATAGATTCTTGATATCTTGAAAAGTTGTTTCCTCATATGCTGGAAATGTGACTTTGGGAGGAACATTATACTCCACATCCATGGATCCATGTTGCACTTCACCATCAACATACGTTAGAACAATTAAGATGTTCTCGGATTCACCTGCAGACATGAACATGTAGAAAGTAAAGATTAAAATATTAAATTGATTTACTATCGACTCAAGGTTGCATTTTTCACGACCTATCAGTTCTCATAAACTAGACAATTACCAATTATATTACCAGGAATAAAAATCCAATCATCTATACATTGTACGCAGTACACTTGCAACCATGGAACGAATTATACAAAAAAACTTGATAGAGGAGATGCAATATGGCGTACAACTCACATGCGCCAACTACAGGTCAAGTGGACGATCCTAAATTCCTAATGATGAGCGGCCGGTGAGACAACACGACTCCCATAATGATTGTTGATGTTGGCCGCTAGAGCTTGCTTACGAGACCGCGAGATCAAGAGCGACGGCTGCATGCGTATTAGGGTTTGCATATCAGAAACTGTTACGTATATCAGAGAAGAGAAAAAAAGACTCAGTTGAGCCTAATAAGTGAAACCACATAGCTAGATGTCGTGTATAAGAGCGTCTATAAAGGGACACACTTAGCCTGGACGCTCCTCTTCATAGCGTCCTTACTATTTTGACATTTTCCACCGGCCCTTTACCACTTCCGTAATTAGAGTTCTTATTTATTATTAATAAAAAGATCAGGATGTTTTATCTATAAAGTTAGCACAGTGGCCCTCCTAAATGCGAGGGCATCCTACCTCTTCGCTGCATAACACATGATAATTTAGACACTGATACATTTCTATATGTGTATATAGACATCTGTATTACATTATTTTCATATATCTTTTGTGGATATTATTTCCATATTTCTAATCTTATATACGTATATACAAAGAGACATACATTGCTTGAAGTCACTGAAATGTATTGATTTTTAATAATTGTAACTATCTTCTTTTTGTTGATAAAAGAAATACAATCAACCCTAGAGAATCCAATAAAAGAGCATGATGTGTTCAACCATCTTGAAATTAGTAAAGTTGCAGTTAATTATTAGAGTTGTGATTGCCGATGGATTTTTTCAATATCTTGAAAGCAAAATCCACGGGGTCAAACTTTCACTTAATCATCCAATCTAAAAGGCACGATCGGCGGCCACGGCCGTTGAATTAATAACCAGCTCAAGGTCGCGTTATGACGGCCGTGCGCCATATCGATTAACACCCAGTTACAAGGGCATGAGAAAGGTTCTACGGGGACGACAGACAAACATGCACAATGTGGTGCGGAAAAAACACCAACTAGACAAAAGCTGAAACAACAACCAGATAAGCATAGAACAATCTCACATTGATGAGAAACATAAAACAATCTTTCACACTGATCCACCACTGGTTTGTGCACCCAGATGCTGCATACCGACAGCAACAGCTGGTTTGAGCAAAAAACTTCCTAAAAGATACGGGGTAAGACATCATGCAACTGGTTCAAAATTTCACATTGATCGTCAGGGACTCCATCTAGCGCTTCCCGCCACCACCGCCAAGCTTGGGGGCCTTTCCAGGTTTGGGGGCGTTGCCTCTGCCGGTGGTCTTCTGGGATTTTGTCACCTCCACCTTCTTTGCTCGCTTCTCATCCTTGGTCTTCTTAATCCGCTCCTTGATCTCACTGTTATAGAGCAGTTACCTCTGTAAGTACCTTATATAGATATATTACATTGGATAGAAAAACTAGGTACCAAGACTGCCCAGATGTTGTACGCTTATTAAACATGAACAGAAACACGCAGGTGCATATTACGCGGATGATGTTCAGTTGACAGGTGTGATCTAAAAAAACTAGCCTCTCAAAACTCGAATTAGAGCAAACCTTCTCTAATGCATACCCCCTCCGTCCGAAAAAGCTTGTCCCTCAAATGGATGTATCTAGCACCAAGTTAGTGCTGGATACATCCATTTGAGGGACAAGCTTTTTCAGACAGAGGGAGTACATAACTAGGTATTTCTTTCAAATGCTGCATGAGCCATTAGAAGTCAGGCATTAAGTCACCACATAGTTCAATACTAACTGAGCCAGAATATATATAGCTATCCCAGTGTGAGTGTAACATGCAACATAAAAACATGTTTGTTCATACCAAGTTTCTTGTTATAACAAATCACAATATCTAGGAGTCAAAAAGCCATGGAGAAAGTATTACCGCAGTGCTGCTTCCCTGGCTGCATCACGGACCTCCGGCTTCTCAGCTCTCTTCTTCTGGATAACTTCAAGGGAAGCACCTACAATTGACCTGGAATATGGCCTCTTGGTGGTGCGGCGCCTCTTCTTTGCAGCCTCAGCATGAATATCCTGCAACACACCACAAAAAATTATAAGCCCGTTAAAACACAAGTAAGCAGAGATGAGAACTGCGCAGACATCCACTTGCAACAGAGCAAAAGGAATGAAAACTACACATGATTAAGCAATATATATCATTTGTGCTGTCAGCAGAGAGCCGACTAACTGACAATGTGGTAACCAAATTATTCTTAGTCCCGGAGCCTGATTAGATATGTCACTTTCTTTTACCGCCACTAGCTACCGGAAAAGAAACTATCAATCAAGGCAAATATTTAAGCAGGTCAGCAGAGCCGACTAACTGACAATGTTGTAACCAAATTATTCTTAGTCCCTGAGCCTGATTAGATATGTCACTTTCTTTTACCGCCACTAGCTACCGGAAAAGAAACTATCAATCAAGGCAAATATTTAAGCAGGCCAATTAACTACCAGGTCATTGCACTTATACTGCCTAATAAGATCACTCTAATAGGACATAGTATTAAGATTATGAAACATATGCTGAACTAGTATATGGAGTATATCTTTCAAGGGAATTGGCTTATCAATATGTACCTTCTTGTGCTGCTTCCTGTACATGGCCGTCCATGCGAGTTTAGCTGGCTTGAGACGGTTGTGGAAGTAGCTCTTGCACTTTGAGTTGGAGAAAAGGAAGACCTGATTTTGGGCACGTGCGAAGAACGTACAGCACAATGTCAGCGAATTTCCACTTGGTTTTCATTCCATGCACAATAACAACAGGGGCGCACAAGCTTACTTGAGAGTCTGAGCGGATGAATCTGATACCCTTCCCTGGGTATATCTTGGCACCGCTGAAACGGCAGAGCTCTGTCCTGTATGAACACAGTAGCAGGAATAAGTAAGATTGTAGCAAGCAGTTTTACAAATCTTTAACATCGCCCAACTTGACATCGCCACACAAAATCAAAGAGTAGCATACTTGAGAACCATCTTCTCCGCCCTGACAAACCTTCAAAGCTCCTCCTACAAATTAAATGCAAGGACATCAGCACCCACAATATCATTCAATACAAGAAAGCATCGGCCCCTAAGGGCATCTACAACGCCAGGCACTAGAGGCAGGCGCTAGGATTGATTTCCAGCCCGTTTAGCGGTTGTGATGTTAAATCTTGGTGTCGACCATAGCATCGATGCAAAAGCGTGCGCCGAGCGCTTGGCTTGTTTTGTTCCCGCACAAAGGGCCCCATTGCTTGATTAACGCCTATAAATTAGCGTCCACCGTTGCAAGGTAAGGCGCTTAGGTGCATTTTAAATTTTATGATACTTATTTATTCCTCCGTAAGCTTCAAAGACGAAACCTCGCTGCCTCGTTACATATTACAGCATATCAAAGAGAGTAACAAAACAAACTGAACTACAGTGCATCATTATGAATTTTAAACAACAGAACTTATATACAGAGCAGGGTACATTGAAAAACTCTCATGAACAAGTGATTTACACAGTTGAGATTTCTAAGGCACAAACCACCGGTTCGACATTTCTCCACACGCAAAAATGTTGGGGCTAATCGCTGGCAGCTAGAACTGATCTTTAACATGACCAAATGATACGCAAACTACTACTACAGGATCTCAACTCTCAAGTAGTTCTTATACAACGGCATGAACCAACCAACAACGCATGTAATGCGCGCATATGACGCAATCTAGCAACAAATCGAGAGGCGCCTTGGTGAGTCGACTGGGGAAAAGAGCTCTCTCACCTTGGATTGGAATCGGCGGGCTCCTGCTGCGGCGGCAATGGGGGCGCGCGCGCGCGAGCTGCCGCTCTCCTGCTCTGCCTCCGCCGCCTCCTCTGCTAGGGTTTTCGCCGGGCACCAGCCCTGTTGTTTTATACGGTCCTTGGAGAGGATCCAGGCTGTCCAAGCCCGTATGGGCCGATTGGTGGAGACCTACCTTGCAGTTGGGCCAGGCCAGTTTGATGTCAGAGCTACTGGGCCTCCGTCCACGAAACGGCAAAAACTATAAAAAAAAGCTGCAGGTAAAGCTCGCCTAAAAAAACTGCTGATAAAGTATTTCTCCTTGCCTTAAAAAAAGGTAAAGAATTTCTAAAAAAAATTACTATAGCTACAGTACAGGTGTGTTTGGTTACCTACATCGTTTTTGCCACTTTGCATACTTGTTTTAGTTGGGCCTGGTTGAACATATACAAGAAAAAAAGCATCATCTGTATGTTGATTGGTTGTCTGCATCCCATTTCACTGCATCGTAGCAATACGCATTGTGTTTTGTTGATCACATTGAATATGTTCATACTGGTGCATGTTGTTTGGTTGCATACACTAGACATGATCAAAAGTTAACAGTTACACATAACACAAATGTCACGTTAGAGTGCCTTGGCTACAGCGGTAGGCGGTGGTCGCGGCGCCGCGTCTGACACGAAGACCGCAAAGTTGCGGTCGGGCGAGCGATCCCATCGACGGCGCAGTGAACTAGTTGCCAGCGTCGTCGCCGCAGAGAATGTCCATGTGGAGTAATGAACAGTAGGGAGTTGAAGCGGAGGATGATGGAGAAAAAATGTAGTGTGTGCGCTATGGTGGCGTCAGTGTAGTAGGATGTGGAGGAGGAGGCCGAAAAGAACGATGATGGCGACGACACCAGTGTAGTAGGGCGCGAGCGAGGAGGTTGAGAGGAACGGCGTTGACGATGGCTTCAGTGTAGCAGGACATGGGAGAGGAGACCAAAAGGAACGGCGACCGCACGAGTGTAGTAGAACATGGGAGAAGAGGTGACACTAGTGCAACAACATGCAGGAGATGATGACAATGGCGACGGCACCAGTGTAGTAGGATGCGGGCGAGGCAGCCGAGAGGAATGACGCCGATGATGGTTTCAGTGTAATAGGATATGGGAGATAATGTAGAGAGGAACGGCGATCACATGAGTGTAGTAGGGCATAAGAAAGGAGGTTGAGAGAAACGACATCGGTAATGGCACTAGTGCAAAAACACGCGGGAGAAGAGACCGAGAGGAGCGACGCCTGTGGTGACACCGGTGTAGCAATACACGAAAGAGGAGACTGAGATTAAAGAACGTTATTAACACATATCACACATGCGTGTATATTTTTCACGAGAAAGAAGTCAAAGTAGAAAATGTGCAACATGTAAGTCGTGTGAAATTATAAGATGAAGCTATTGGTCAAAGAAATTCCCAATGATCCACCGTGCGCGACGAATTTGACAAAATTCATTCAAAATAGCTTCAAACATGAGTTGGAAATTGAACATTTACATTTGACGAAACTACGAACTGATCGTAAAACTGAAACTATCACATTGATGTGCGTCTTTTTTATGTAGAGTTTATCTCAAATCGAAACATTGTTATGTAGATTAGAAGAAACAAAGAAAAATGGATTAGAGAGAAAGTTAAAGCATTACTTTATGTCAGTTCCACCTAGTACGTAGCCGCCTTCTCCCCTAAGGGCTCATTCGGTTTGAAGGAAGTCAAAACGTAGGAATTAGGAGTAGTATAGGAATATGATAGGATGGCACTTGCCATCCTAAGGAATTGACTTGCCTCGTTTCTACACGTAAAATGAGTTTTGAGTGGATGTGTAGTTTCCTCCAAAAACACGGGAAATGAGTAGTATTCCTACGAAATTCCTGCACGCATTTCCTACAAACCGAATGCATACATAAAAAATTTTCCTCTGGAATCCTTATTCCTATGTTTTTCCTACGAAAATCCTCCAAACCGAATGAGGCCTAAGAAAAAATACAGGATTCTTTTGTCTCCCACCTACGCCATCGTCAGTCCATCTCGTCTCGGGTCGCCTTAGGACCATGGCTGCGCGGAGGATCCCAGCCCTTGCCGACGGGAGGGCTTTGTTTTTATATGTTCCTTCGAATTTTGTTAAGACTTGTGTCTTGCTTAGAAAGACGAGATGACGACGGCTCCCTAAAGATGGAATAAGGTTTTCTCTGCCTAGCCTTGTTTCGATGGTGTGTCTAGAATCGTCGGTGGGCGTGTAGAGGTATGTCTCTGATGGATCTATTTTTGATGGATTTTCTTGGATCTGGTCGTAGTTCATTTACGTTTGTATGTCTTTCAGTTGAATTTTTTCAATCTACGCTGCTCTTTATCGATGATAGTGGCTGTTCTACTGTGCTGGTCCTACGGGGCCTTAGCACGACAACTTTCTGTTTGTTTACTATAAAATATTTTGCATGATTTCAACGAGGGAAGGGTGCTAACGGCGGCGCCCTCGTCTTGCTTTCATCGGAAGTTTTCCCCAAACAATTATTAGAGAGAAAGCTTACTGGTGTTAATACAGAAATCAAGTACTACATGGTGTACATTAGCTGACATCCTCCCGTGTCCACCATATACCCTCCATTGTGGCTCGATCCAGTCTGGCTCGCTAAAGTCGATTTAAACGGTTTTTTAACGCTTGCGTTTGTACTGTATTAAAAAAACATTCATCTAGATGCCGAGTCAGAAATGAAAATTTCATGCGGGCCAACTTTGCAACGCACCAGGCGACCAAACGGGCTAAAAATATCATACCGGGCCTGGCTGGGCCTGGCACCAAACGCAAGTGTTGAATTCTTCAGAGTTTCAAAGCTCCTGACAAAACCCTAAGCCATCGTCGTCGTTCCCGCCGCCGACGAGGAGGAAGGAGGGTTATCCATCAGCCATGGAGGACGTCTGCGAGGGGAAGGACTTCTCCTTCCCGGCGGAGGAGGAGCGCGTGCTCCGCCTCTGGTCCGAGCTCGACGCCTTCCACGAGCAGCTCCGTCGCACGGAGGGCGGCGAGGAGTTCGTCTTCTACGACGGCCCCCCCTTCGCCACAGGGCTCCCGCACTACGGCCACATCTTCGCGGGCACCATCAAGGACGTGGTCACCCGGCACCAGGCGATGCGGGGCCGCCACGTCGCGCGCCGCTTCGGCTGGGACTGCCACGGTGTCAGGAACCGGACAGTGATTCACTGAATTTAAACACCAACTTATCACAATTTCAGGGGGAAAATTAGGACGAACTAGGGTTTATATTGCTTGAGCAAGAGGGGAAAATAGTTTGCACGCCACAGGCGGCTTGATGGGATCAACCCTATTACAATAACATGTCCAGAAGAGAAGGGAATGGGTGGCTTTATAACCATTACACGCTAACTGAAGGAAAAAGAAACAACAGAAAGGTAAAAGCACTTTTCGGAAAGTGAACAGCGACACTGGGTTGCCTCAGGATCGTCCGATGGAGGATCAACGGCTATCAGTACTTCAGGCACGCAGGAACAGGGGAAAGCAGAGGACTTGTAGCCTGACACACGGCCTCCCTGTCGAGCACGAGATCGACAAGCTCCTCGAGATCAAGACCCGGCAGGATGTGCTCGACAAGGGCATCGGTGTGTACAACGAGGCCTGCCGCGGCATCGTCACCAAGTATGTCGCCGAGTGGGAGGCCGTCGTCACGCGCGTGGGGAGGTGGATTGATTTCAAGGCCGGCTACAAGACGATGGACATCAACTTCATGGAGAGCGTCTGGTGGGTCTTCGCGCAGCTCTGGCACAAGGACCTCGTGTACAAGGGCTTCAAGGTCAGATTTCCAATCTTAGTTAAGCTCGCCTGGTTCATATGTTTAGGACTGTGCTTTGCACTTTACAATATATGTCCGAATTCTGAGCCTGCATTGTGAATTTGGACAAGATTTTAAGCTTCAGGGAGACTGACAGCATTGTGTAGTTCAGAACTTCGGGACTAGAACGTGAAGTGAAAATGAAACACCAGTGTTATTGTTCAGTTTGTACTATTACATTGCTATATCTGTTTATGTCTCAGCAAAAAGATTTGGCAATGTCTAGAAATGGTGCTCTAAAAGACTCTTTATTATAGTGCCGAATTCTGGCTTGCATTGTGAATTTGGACAAGATTAGGCTTCAGGGGGATGGCAACACTGTGTAGTTCAGAACTAGAGTTTTGTATCTGTTCAATTTGTCCTGCATTGCTATATCTGTTATGTCTCAGCGAAAGTATTTGGCAATGTCTAGAAATTATGCTCTAGATGGCTCTTTATACTTAGTTAATTCTGTTGTGACGACATGGAGTTGCACATAGCTGGGACTGCGGGTGCTTTTGGTACCACCAAAGCTGACTAAACCAAAAAAATTGGCTTACCCATGGAATTTGGCAGTTGTTTGGACTGGTGCCAAAAAATTGGCGCGCGTAGCACACCTGCCGCACGCCCAAATCTCGCCAACGCGCTGGCGAGCGTGGGAAAGCTCCGCCAATAAATTGGCAGCGTGACTTTACCACCTGATTCTCAATGGATCCCATGTACTATTCTTTTTAGTTGTTATTATCATCTGTTCTTTTTACAGTAACAAGAACATATGATGCTAATGATGGCTGAATTGCTCACAGGAAAGATGCTCGATTAGCTTGCCTCAAATTAATAACTGCAACCTATTATTGTTTGTCTGATAATATGGCTGTTTTTCAAGCAATCAATGCTACAGATTCCTATATGCCGTTGAATGGCTACTCAGGGCAACCATCTCTTTGATCAAAGAAGTTTGTCATGCCATTAGTGCAGATTCCTTCACATATCTAGATATTGAAATAAAGAGGCTGATAGATCGGAAAAGGAAGCGATGATTGAAAATAGGAAATCCATGCTTCTTGCCCTCTTCTCTCTGTTCCGTGTAATCATGCTTATGTCATAACAATCATACGTGTAACAAGTCTATCTAATCAATGAATACCCTTGAGGGCGAAATTTTATATTAACTCTCACATGAGAAAAGAGTGAAAAGGTCTGGCTATTAGACGTACCTAGTAAATTGTATGTGCTTTGCATGCCATTTAAATATATAACAAAATGGAAAAATACATTCATATATTTATTTCCTTTGCTACGTACAATCATATTGGATAAGATCCAGCTCTATCCCAACTTGGTTCTTAGTTCTTACTCCTCTAGAATTCAGTTTTCATTTTATTATTATTAGAGAATCAGATAAGCTCACCATCATAACAGTATAATCGACGATGTATCTAGGGATTCTAGGACGGACACCGACCACACCTGTCCCGTTCTGTTGTGTTTGATTTTCGTTTCTCCGAGCAGTACGCATTGGTGCGATGTGAAAGCGATGTCCAGTTGGTGACGTGACTCTGACTGCATGACAACACACTACACAGATCTCGCTCTCTCAGGCAAATGTTACTTTCATACTTGGCAAACTGGGCATCGGATCATGAGGTAAAGGTGTTGTGCCGGCGATGTCAGCTCTCCGAAACTGTTAATTATTGGTAAAACTTACACCAAATGAACTGCAAAAACGTCGTACATTAGTATACACAGCTACTAGTACTTTATTTTGAGGTTTTGGTAAAACTTATTCCAATTCCTCCACCATTCCTTTCGATCTTCGCTGCAAATCAAATCAAACCACTGGTTTGACATGCACACAATTGCTGCATTTTTGTAGAATAGTACTAGTGTTCAGTTTTGCTTCGGAGAATTAACATGGATTTTTAAGCATAATATTCTGAGGTACTAATGGTTCAGTGCACATTTACCTTTTTTCCTGCTAAAATCTGGTATATTTGTATGCCTAACATGACCGCGGTATATCGACCAACCACTATTTTGAGGCGCTCAAAGTATCCTGGAACTTGGACCAGGGATTATAACCGCAAGATGTGGTGAGCTGAACCATTCATTAATTACCTTATAATAATCAAAAGCACATAGTATCAGAGCAACTCTAGTCATGATATAAAGCGACAAGAAGCATCACCATAATACAAACATTCTGGATACTCTAATCTGGCACCTGTTCGTTTACCGTTTGAAATTTATCCCCTCTTCCGGTAATCTCATGCCATTACGTAACATCACCATCTAGCAGCAGGATTCTGTCACGCTATTGCAGATTCTGTCACATTTTGTAACAACAACAACAAGGCTGCCATCACTCAACAAAAAGATCAATCTAACTTTTCGGAAAAGTAAAATAAAAGGCGTAAGAAAATGTACACCAATCTGCTATTCTGCTCTGTTACTCTAAGCCCTCGACATTCACAATAAAGTAAACCCATCTACAGTATCTGCAAAAGTAGCAGTTGAAACCAGACGTGCAGACAAATGTTACCTTCACACTTAGGCATGTCACAATTGGCATCTCAGGTCATGAGGTAAAGGTGATGTGCGCGACGTCAGGTCTCCGAATATATATGAAAGATTACAATTACCTATTCCATGTTCTCAAGCAACATTCCTTTCAATCTGTGCTGCAAATCTAATCACTAGTCTGACAAGCTTACAACTGCTGCATTTTTGCAGAACGCCTTGCTTGGGAGCAACACAGATTCTTCAGCATACGATTTTGAGGTAAGTTGTCTTTTTTCCTTACTTAATCTAGCACATTTGCATGCCTAACAGTAATATATCGACAAACCAATGACTGAGGCGCTCAAAGTATCCGCAAGATATAGCGAATTGAAACCATTCATTACCTCACAATCCAAAGCATATAGTTATTGGCAAAACAACTCTAGTAAAAAAGAAGAAACACCCATTGCTATTTCTGTTACGTGTTGGTTCCCACGGCACGCACACAACGAGGCTCGGAACAGCAAAGGCGGTCATGTACCGTGCAGGACTGTGCATAAGATCAGGAGGCTCATATTGATATGATCCGACAACGTCTTATTTCCCTGGTGTCTACCTCTAGATGTGAGCCATGATCGTCAGTGCCAAGATGGTTACTATGGTAATGTTGATGCTGCAGTGTTTCATCGATGATCAAATGATGGCTTGGGGTGGCGATGTCCCGGCTTGCTCTTACCAGACTCTTCAAGGGGTCACCATCCCAGAACTGACTGAAGCAATAGCGATTTGACCAAAGGTCTGCATTTTGCTCTGTCAGACAGCTATCGTCGAGTGATGATTCTGGCTTCAGATTGTCTGATGGTGGTGAACAAGCTACAGGCCGCAGCTAGTTGCTGGTTCGACTTCCATTACTCTTCAGATTTCGAGTTATTTTAACTCTCATGTTAATCATATCTGCAACGAGGATGTACAAGAATCTGTGTGTTACTCTAATCATTGAAACCAGACGTGCAGAACTTGAAAGTGGCCCTTCACTCTATGATCGCTACCGACTCTGTTCAGGAGGTTTACGCCAAGTACCGTATCTTCGGAATTCACCTTGGAAGTGAGATTCAGTGGTTCCGAGGTACGTCCTTCCGCAACAACGGTGATTAGGTAGGGCTTTCAAGTGCTCAGAATCTCGCTGCTGGGTTGCCAGCATAAGCTGGAGGCGTCGTCGATGCCGAAGGTCAACGACATTTCCATTGAAACTAGGGAACATTGGCGCTACGAGTACTTTTGACACAAGAGCCTGGGCTACTGCAAGGTTCTTTTTTGTGCGGTCTGCACTCTCTTCGGTGTGCTCATGCTTTTGGAGATGATCCTTGAAGGTGCAGCTGTTGCAATTCCAACAGACTTAGTTCTAACACATATAGTCGGAAAGATAAAACACACCAAGTCTAATGTTGTGGTCAGAAAATGGTCAAGCAACTGACCTTGTGAGCCAGCAACCAAGGAATGAGGGAAATAACAGATCAAATACATATACCATTTCATGATGTTATCAGCAGAATTACACGAGTTTCTGATGTTGTAGACCCAGGTTATGCAATTAATTCATCACGATGATGAACAATCAGATACTTTAGTACACATGAAAATAATATTAATTCCTAGCCAAAAAAAACTTAATTTGGATTTGCATTCATACGCATGCATGGTGCACACTGCAAAATAAGTAGCATGCTGAAGGAAATATGCCCTAGAGGCAATAATAAAGTTGTTATTTATATTTCCTTATATCATGATAAATGTTTATTATTCATGCTAGAATTGTATTAACCGGAAACTTAGTACATGTGTGAATACATAGACAAACAGAGTGTCACTAGTATGCCTCTACTTGACTAGCTCGTTGAATCAATGATGGTTATGTTTCCTGACCATAGACATGAGTTGTCATTTGATTAGTGGGATCACATCATTGGAGAATGATGTGATTGACTTGACCCATCCGTTAGCTTAGCATGATGATCGTTTAGTTTGTTGCTATTGCTTTCTCCATAACTTATACATGTTTCTATGACTATGAGATCATGCAACTTCCGAATACCGGAGGAACACGTAGTGTGCTATCAAACGTCACAACGTAACTAGGTGACTATAAAGATGCTCTACAGGTGTCTCCGATGGTGTTTGTTGAGTTGGCATAGATCGAGATTAGGATTTGTCACTCCGAGTATCAGAGAGGTATCTCTGGGCCCTCTCGGTAATGCACATCACTATCAGCCTTGCAAGCAATGTGACTAATGAGTTAGTTGCAGGATGATGAATTATGGAATGAGTAAAGAGACTTGCCGGTAACGATATTGAACTAGGTATTGAGATACCGACGATCGAATCTCGGGCAAGTAACATACTGATGACAAAGGGAAAAACGTATATTGTTATACGGTTTGACCGATAAAGATCTTCGTAGAATATGTAGGAACCAATATGAGCATCCAGGTTCTGCTATTGGTTATTGACCGGAGATGAGTCTCAGTCATGTCTACATAGTTCTCGAACCCGTAGGGTTCGCACGCTTAATGTTCGGTGACGATCGGTGTTATGAGTTTATGTGTTTTGATGTGCCAAATGTAGTTCGGAGTCCCGGATATGATCACGGACATGACGAGGAGTCTCGAAATGGTCGAGACATAAATATTGATATATTGGATGGCTATATTCGGACACTGAACGTGTTCCGGGTGATTTTGGAGAAAACCAGAGTGCCGGAGGGTTACCGGAACCCCCCCGGGGAACTAATGGGCCACATGGGCCTTAGTGGAGAGAGAGAGGAACGGCCAGGGCAGGCCACGCGCCCCTCCCCCACTGGTCTGAATTGGACTATGGAAGGGGGGGGGCAGCGCCCCCCTTTCCTTCTCCCTCTCCTCCTTCCTTTCCCCTTCTTAGTAGGACTAGGAAAAGGGGAGTCCTACTCCTACTAGGAGGAGGACTCCTCCTATCCTGGCGCGCCCCAAGGGCCGGCCGGCCTCCCCCTTGCTCCTTTATATACAGGGGCAGGGGGCACCCGATAGACACACAAGTTGATCATTGATCTCTTAGCCGTGTGCGGTGCCCCCTCCACCATAATCCACCTCGGTCATATCGCTGTAGTGCTTAGGCGAAGCCCTGTGCCGGTAGCTTCATCATCACCGTCATCACGCCGTCGTGCTGACGAAGCTCTCCCTCGACACTTAGCTGGATCGAGAGTTCCTGGGACGTCACCGAGCCGAACGTGTGTAGATCACGGAGGTGCCGTACTTTTGGTACTAGGATCGGTCGGATCGTGAAGACGTACGACTACATCAACCGCGTTGTCATAACGCTTCCGCTTACGGTCTACGAGGGTACATGGACATCACCCTTCCCTCTCATTGCTATGCATCACCTTGATAGATCTTGCGTGTGCGTAGGAAAATTTATGAAATTACTTCGTTCCCCAACAGTGGCATCCGAGCCAGGTCTATGCGTAGATGTTATATGCACGAGTAGAACACAAAGGAGTTGTGTGCGTGGGTATATACATATTGATTACCGTCACTAGTTGATTCTTGGTTCAGCGGTATTGTTGGATGAAGCGGCTCAGACCGACATTACCGTACGCTTATGCGAGACTGGTTCTACCGACGTGCTCCGCACACAGGTGGCTGGTGGGTGTCAGTTTCTCCAACTTTAGTTGAATCGGATTCAATGAACATTGTTCTTTTTGAAGATCAAAAAGCAATCACAATACTGCATTGTGGTTTTTGATGCGTAGGTAAGAACGGTTCTTGCTCAGCCCGTAGCAGCCACGTAAAACATGCAACAACAAAGTAGAGGACGTCTAACTTGTTTTTGCAGGGCATGTTGTGATGTGATATGGTCAAGACATGATGCTAAATTTTATTGTATGAGATGATCATGTTTTGTAACACAGTTATCGGCAACTAGCAGGAGCCATATGGTTGTCGTTTTATTGTATGAAATGCAATCACCATGTAATTGCTTTACTTTATCACTAAGCAGTAGCGATAGTCGTAGAAGCAATAGTTGGTGAGACGACAACGATGCGTCGATGGAGATCAAGGTGTCAAGCCGGTGACGATGGTGATCATGACGGTGCTTTAAAGATGGAGATCAAAGGCACAAGATGATGATGGCCATATCATATCACTTATATTGATTGCATGTGATGTTTATCCTTTATGCATCTTATTTTGCTTAGTTCGGCGGTAGCATTATAAGATGATCTCTCACTAAATTTCAAGGTATAAGTGTTCTCCCTGAGTACGCACCGTTGCTATAGTTCGTCGTGCCAAGACACCACGTGATGATCGGGTGTGATAAGCTCTACGTTCACATACAACGGGTGCAAGCCAGTTTTGCACACGCGGAATACTCGGGTTAAACTTGACGAGCCTAGCATATGCAGATATGGCCTCAGAACACTGAGACCAAAAGGTCGAGCGTGAATCATATAGTAGATGATCAACATAGTGATGTTCGCCATTGAAAACTACTCCATCTCACGTGATGATCAGACATGGTTTAGTTGATATGGATCACGTGATCACTTAGATGATTAGAGAGATGTCTATCTAAGTGGGAGTTCTTAAGTAATTTGATTAATTGAACTTTAATTTAGCATGAACATAGTACCTGATAGTATTTTGCATGTCTATGTTGTTGTAGATAGATGGCCCGTGCTGTTGTTCCGTTGAATTTAGTTGTGTTCCTAGAGAAAGCTAAGTTGAAAGATGATGGTAGCAACTACACGGACTGGGTCCATAACTTGAGGATTATCCTCATTGCTGCACAGAAGAATTACGTCCTGGAAGCACCGCTAGGTGAAAAACCCGCTGCAGGAGCAACGCCAGATGTTGTGAACACCTGGTAGAGCAAAGCTGATGACTACTCGATAGTTCAGTGTGCCATGCTTTACGGCTTAGAACCGGGACTTCAACGACGTTTTGAACGTCATGGAGCATATGAGATGTTCCAGGAGTTGAAGTTAATATTTCAAGCAAATGCCTGGAGTGAGAGATATGAAGTCTCCAATAAGTTCTATAGCTGCAAAATGGAGGAGAATAGTTCTGTCAGTGAACATATACTCAGAATGTCTGGGTACCACAACCACTTGACTCAACTGGGAGTTAATCTTCCTGATGATAGTGTCATTGACAGAGTTCTTCAATCACTGCCACCAAGCTACAAGAGCTTCGTGATGAACTATAATATGCAAGGGATAGATAAGACTATTCCCGAGCTTTTCGCAATGCTAAAGGCTGTGGAGGTAGAGATCCAGAAGGAGAATCAAGTGTTGATGGTCAACAGGACCACTAGTTTCAAGAAAAAGGGTAAAGGCAAGAAGGGGAACTTCAAGAAGAACAGCAAGCCAGCTGCTGCTCAAGTGAAGAAACCCAAGTCTGGGCCTAAGCCTGAAACTGAGTGCTTCTACTGCAAAGGAACTGGTCATTGGAAGCGGAACTGCCCCAAGTATTTGGCGGAGAAGAAGGATGGCAAAGTGAAAGGTATATTTGATATACATTTTATTGATGTGTAACTCACTAATGCTCACAGTTGCGCCTGGGTATTTGATACTGGTTCTGTTGCTAATATTTGCAACACGAAACAGGGGCTATGGATTGAGCGAAGATTGGCTAAGGGCGAGGTGACGATGCGCGTGGGAAATGGTTCCAAAGTCGATGTGATTGCCGTCGGCACACTCCCTCTACATCTACCTTCGGGATTAGTTTTTGACCTAAATAATTGTTATTTGGTGCCAGCATTGAGAATGAACATTATATCTGGATCTTGTTTGATGCGAGACGGTTATTCATTTAAATAAGAGAATAATGGTTGTTCTATTTATATGAGTAATATCTTTTATGGTCATGCACCCTTGTTGAGTGGTCTATTTTTACTAAATCTTGATAGTTGTGATACACATATTCATAGTATTGAAGCCAAAAGATGCAGAGTTGATAATGATAGTGCAACTTACTTGTGACACTGCAGTTTGGGTCTTATTGGTGTAAAGCGCATGAAGAAACTCCATTTTGATGGACTTCTGGAATCACTTGATTATGAATCACTTGGTACTTGCGAACCATGCCTAATGGGCAAGATGACTAAAACTCCATTCTCCAGAACAATGGAGCGAGCAACAGAGTTATTGGAAATCATACATACTGATGTATGTGGTCCAATGAACATTGAGGCTCGCGGTGGATATCGTTATTTTCTCACCTTCACAGATGATTTGAGCAGATATGGGTATATCTACTTAATGAAACATAAGTATGAAACATTTGAAAAGTTCAAAGAATTTCAGAGTGAAGTATAAAATCATCGTAACAAGAAAATAAAGTTTCTATGATCTGATCGTGGAGGAGAATATTTGAGTTACGAGTTTGGTCTTCATTTGAAACAATGCGGAATAGTTTCGCAACTCACGCCACTCGGAACACCATAGCGTAATGGTGTGTCCGAACGTCGTAATCGTACTTTACTAGATATGGTGTGATCTATGATGTCTCTCACTGATTTACCGCTATCATTTTGGGGTTATGCTTTAGAGACGGTTGCATTCACATTAAATAGGGCACCATCTAAATCTGTTGAGACGACACCTTATGAACTGTGGTTTGGCAATAAACCCAAGTTGTCGTTTCTTAAAGTTTGGGGCTGCGATGCTTATGTGAAAAAGCTTCAACCTGATAGACTCGAACCCAAATCGAAGAAATGTGTCTTCATAGGATACCCAAAGGAGACTGTTGGGTACACCTTCTATCACAGATCTGAAGGCAAGATATTCGTTGCTAAGAATGGAACCTTTCTAGAGAAGGAGTTTCTATCGAAAGAAGTGAGTGGGAGGAAAGTAGAACTTGATGTGGTAATTATACCTTCTCCCTTATTGGAAAGTAGTTCATCACTGAAATCAGTTCGAGTGATTCCTACACCAGTAAGTGAGGAAGCTAATGATGATGATCATGAAGCTTCTGATCAAGTTAGTATCGAACCTCGTAGGTCAACCATAGTAAGATCCGCACCAGAGTGGTACGGTAACCCTGTTCTGGAGGTCATGTTACTTGACCATGACGAACCTACGAACTATGAGGAAGCGATGATGAGCCTAGATTCCACAAAATGGCTTGAGGCCATGAAATCTGAGATGGGATCCATGTATGAGAACAAAGTGTGGACTTTGGTTGACTTGCCCGATGATCAGCAGGCCATAGAGAATAAATGGATCTTCAAGAAGAAGACTGACGCTGACGGTAATGTTACTGTCTACAAATCTCGACTTGTTACAAAAGGTTCTCGACAAGTTCAAGGAGTTGACTACGATGAGACCTTCTCACCCGTAGCGATGCTTAAGTCCGTCCGAATCATGTTAGCAATTGCTGCATTTTATGATTATGAAATTTGGCAAATGGATGTCAAAACTGCATTCCTTAATGGATATTTTAAAGAAGAATTGTATATGATGCAACCAGAAGGTTTTGTCAATCCAAAAGTAGCTAACAAAGTGTGCAAGCTCCAGCGATCCATTTATGGACTGGCGCAAGCCTCTCGGAGTTGGAATATATGCTTTGATAGTGTGATCAAAGCATATGGTTTTATACAGACTTTTGGAGAAGCTTGTATTTACAAGAAAGTGAGTGGGAGCTCTGTAGAATTTCTGATATTATATGTGGATGACATATTGTTGATCGGAAATGATACTAAATTTCTGGATAGCATAAAAGGATACTTGAATAAGAATTTTTCAATGAAAGACCTCGGTGAAGCTGTTTATATATTGGGCATCAAGATCTATAGAGATAGATCAAGACGCTTAATTGGGCTTTCACAAAGCACATACCTTGTTAAAGTTTTGAAGAAGTTCAAAATGGATCAAGCAAAGAAAGGGTTCTTGCCTGTGTTACAAGGTGTGAAGTTGAGTCAGACTCAATGCCCAACCACTGCAGAAGATAGAGAGAAAATGAAAGTCATTCCCTATGCTTCAGCCATAGGTTCTATCATGTATGCAATGCTATGTACCAGACCTGATGTGTGCCTTGCTATTAGTTTAGCAGGGAGGTTCCAAAGTAATCCAGGAGTGGATCGCTAGACAACGGTCAAGAACATCCTGAAATACCTGAAAAGGACTAAGGATATGTTTCTCATTTATGGAGGTGGCAAAGAGCTCGTCGTAAACGGTTACGTCGATGCAAGTTTTGACACTGATCCGGATGACTCTAAGTCACAAACCGGATACGTATTTTTATTAAATGGTGGAGCTGTCAGTTGGTGCAGTTCCAAGCAGAGCTTCGTGGCGGGATCTACGTGTGAATCGAAGTACATAGCTGCTTCGGAAGCAGCAAATGAAGGGGTTCATATCCGATCTAGGTTTAATACCTAGTGCATCGGGTCCAATGAAAATCTTTTGTGACAATACTGGGGCAATTGCCTTGGCAAAGGAATCCAGATTTCACAAGAGAACCAAGCACATCAAGAGACACTTCAATTCCATCCGCAAACAAGTCAAGGAGGGAGACATAGAGTTTTGCAAGATAAATACAGATCTGAATGTTGCAGACCCGTCGACTAAGCCTCTCTCACGAGCAAAACATGATCAGCACGAAGACTCCATGGGTGTTAGAATCATTACAATGTAATCTAGATTATTGACTCTAGTGCAAGTGGGAGACCGAAGGAAATATGCCCTAGAGGCAATAATAAAGTTGTTATTTATATTTCCTTATATCATGATAAATGTTTATTATTCATGCTAGAATTGTATTAACCGGAAACTTAGTACATGTGTGAATAGATAGACAAGCAGAGTGTCACTAGTATGCCTCTACTTGACTAGCTCGTTGAATCAATGATGGTTATGTTTCCTGACCATAGACATGACTTGTCATTTGATTAGTGGGATCACATCATTGGAGAATGATGTGATTGACTTGACCCATCCGTTAGCTTAGCACGATGATCGTTTAGTTTGTTGCTATTGCTTTCTCCATAACTTATACATGTTTCTATGACTATGAGATCATGCAACTTCCGAATACCGGAGGAACACGTAGTGTGCTATCAAACGTCACAACGTAACTAGGTGACTATAAAGATGCTCTACAGGTGTCTCTGATGGTGTTTGTTGAGTTGGCATAGATCGAGATTAGGATTTTTCACTCCGAGTATCGGAGAGGTATCTCTGGGCCCTCTCGGTAATGCACATCACTATAAGCCTTGCAAGAAATGTGACTAATGAGTTAGTTGCGGGATGATGCTTTACAAAACGAGTAAAGAGATTTGCGGTAACGAGATTGAACTAGGTATTGAGATACCGACTGTAACACCCCGGATATGATTTACCCAATATGTAATCCAACTCTTGCCTTTTCCGGCCTTAAGTTATTTTATTTTCTCGGGTTCGGGTTTTTTTCTCCGTGTGTTGTTATCGTTGTCATGCATCTCATATCATGTCATCATGTGCATTGCATTTGCATATGTGTTCATCTCATGCATTCGAGCATTTTCCCCGTTGTCCGTTTTGCATTCCGGCGCTTTGTTCTCCTTCGGTGGTCATTTCAACCTTTCTTTCGTGTGTGGGGATTAAACATTTCCGGATTGGACCAAGACTTGCCAAGCGGCCTTGGTTTACCACCGGTAGACCGCCTGTCAAGTTTCGTACCATTTGGACTTCGTTTGATGCTCCAACGGTTAACCGAGGGACCGAAAAGGCCTCGTGTGTGTTGCAGCCCAACACCCCTCCAATTTGGCCCAAAACCCACCAAAACCCTCTCCATCATCTAGAGCGTTCGATCACGACCGCGTGGCCGAAAACCGCACCTCATTTGGATACTCCTAGCTCCCTCTATGCCTATATAAAGACCCCCCCCCATTTCAATTCCCGGATCTTCTTCCCCTAACCTAGCTCCTCTTCCACCGTGCCGCGCCGGACACAATCCGTGCCGACGGACATATCCGGCTAGCCGCCCGCCGCCACATGGCATCCTCTCGTTGGTCGCGCCGCCATCGCCCCACGTCGCCTGTCCCCGCCGCCGCGCGGCCCGGGAGCCCGGAGCCGACCCTCCAGGCCCGCGACCTCGACCGGCCGCCGCCTCAGGCGCGCGCCCGCGCCGCCCTCCGCCCCGCTCCGCCTCAAGCCTGCTCTGGCCACAGCTCGTCTCCAGCGAAGCTCGCCGCTGCCGCCCGCCGAGCTCGCGCCGCTCCGGCCACCGCCTCCAAGCTCGCCGCGGTCGCCGCCCCGTCGTCAATCTTCTCCGGCCGGAGTCCTCAAGTCCGGCGACATCCCGAGCTCCTTCCTCGACAGATCCGGCCGCCCCCGTCTCACTCCGGCGAACAGGGACCTCTCCGGCGAACCTCATAAAGTGTGCACGATCTGGATCTAGATCTGGGATATTTGCCTCGGTTGACTTTCTCCCGAAACCCTAATATTTTGCTATGTTCATCGCATCGTAACTTTGCATCCGTAGCTCCGTTTTGGGCATATAGCATATCAAAATGTTCGCCAGAGAGCACATCATTTCATCTCATTGCATCATTTTCATTTGAGTTCATTTGATGCCCGAAATGCTGTTAGAAGAATGCTATTTGAGATAATTGTCAGATCTGCTGCTCCAATTAGATATTTGTCATTTTTGCCATGATTATTGTGTGCATGATATGCCCCTGAGCTCTACATGAGTTTTGTTATATGTTTTGCCATCTATCCAGAGGTGCAACCCATGTATTTTTGTGATGTGTGTGGTGACTAGCACAAGCTTGCAAAGTGGTGCATTCGTTAATGCTGATTTCAGGGACTTAGCATTTCCACTAAGTCCTTGATCTGTTTATCTCATTATGCCATATGTTCATGTTGTTTCCTAGTGATCCGTGCCTCTTTTGAGGATGATCAGTAAGGATGATTTGTTAATCTTGTAGTGCGCTCTATCCATCCATGTCTTTTTTGCATTTATGGAGCACCTTAGCTTGAGTCAATCGAGCTCTACTTTTGCTATTTCGTGAATCTAGGCAGATTGTCTACTTGTTAGCTATTTTGCCGGGGATGTTGTAGTTGATCCGTGCATGCTATGTTATTGTTCTTGCCATGTCTAGCTTGTATAATGTGTATTATTGTTGGGTGTATGCTTAGATTGTCATGACTTGCTCTGTAGTGAGTGCATCGAGCTCGTAAACATGCCTACTTGATATCTGATTTGCATGCTCCAGTTTTTCACTAAGTCTGAGATCTGTTTGCCAAATGCATTTTTTGCCATGCTTGTTTGAACCTGTTAATGGATGAATTGGCCGTAGCTCAGTGCTAGTCTTTTGTTAAGAATCATTAATGGATCCCTTCCATGTATTTTGTTGTCATGTTTGGGTGCTGTAGCATGTTCATTTTGTTGCGTTTAGATGGCTACTTGCTGTATATCGTAGACCGGTGCCATATTTGAATTGCTTGCCATTTCCAAACCGTAACTCCGATTCCGGTGATCTTTATATCGTTTTCAAGCAATTTCATCTCACCTTTCCAGTGGCATACTTGGATTTCCAAGTTGAGGCCAGGTTCATTCATTCCTTGTCAAATCTTGCATATGCATCACATATCGCATCCCGCATAGCATACCATCTTTGCATCATCTTGTTTGAGTTTGCACGTGGTTGATTGTGTCCTTGTTGCTTGTTTGTCTTGTTTGGGTAGAGACGGGAGACGAGTTCGCTAACGAGGAGCCCGTTGAGTTTGCTTTCGAGGATCCAGTCAACTCTGACAACTTTGCAGGCAAGATGATCATACCCTCGAAATCACTACTATCTTTGCTTTGCTAGATGCTCGCTCTTTTGCTATGTCTATGCTACGATGCCTACCACTTGCTTATCATGCCTTCCAAAATTCCATGTCAAACCTCTAACCCACCATGTCCTAGCAAACCATTGATTGGCTATGTTACCGCTTTGCTCAGCCCCTCTTATAGCGTTGCTAGTTGCAGGTGAAGATTGGAGACCGTTCCTTGTTGGAACATTATTTACTTGTTGGGATATTATTATATTGCCTTGTTATCTTAATGCATCTATATACTTGGTAAAGGGTGGAAGGCTCGGCCTCTCGCCTAGTGTTTTGTTCCACTCTTTCCACCCTAGTTTCCATCATATCGGTGTTATGTTCCCAGATTTTGCGTTCCTTACGCGGTTGGGTTATAATGGGAACCCCTTGATAGTTCGGCTTGATTAAAGCTTTTCTAGCAATGCCCAACCTTGGTTTTACCATTTGCCACCTAGCCTCTTTTCCCTTGGGTTTCCGGAGCCCAAGGGTCATCTTATTTAAACCCCTCCGGGCCAGTGCTCCTCTGAGTGTTGGTCCAACCTAGAGCCCCTTGCAGCGCCACCTCGGGGAAACTCGAGGGCTGGTTTTAGTTGTACGGATTGCTTTTCCGATTGTGCCCTGAGAACGAGATATGTGCAGCTCCTATCGGGATTTGTCGGCACATTCGGGCGGTGTTGCTGGATTTGTTTTAACTTGTCGAAGTGTCTTGAAGAACCGGGATACCGAGTCTGATCGGAATGTCTCGGGAGGAGGTCTATTCCTTCGTTGATCGTGAAGCTTGTCATGGGCTAAGTTGGGACTCCCCTACAGGGATTTGAACTTTCGAAAGCCCTGCATGCGGTTATGGGCAGATGGGAATTTGCTAATGTCCGGTTGTAGATAACTTGAACTTTAACTTAATTAAAATGAATCAACAGTGTGAGTTACCGTGATGGTCTCTTCTCGGTGGAGTCCGAGAAGTGAACACGGTGTTGGAGTAATGCTTGCCGCAGGTTGCCCTCTAGTTACTCATTCACGCCTTGCCTCCTCTTCTCGCTCTCTTTTGCGAACAGGATAGCCACCATATATGCTAGTCGCTTGCTACAACTCCTCATACTTTACCTTGCCTTACCTATAAGCTTGAATAGTCTTGATCGCGAGGGTGCGAGATTGCTGAGTCCCTGTGGCTCACAGATTACTTCGAAACTAGATGCAGGGCCTAATGATTCCGTTCCAGATGACACGCTTGAGCTCAAGTGGGAGTTCGACGAGGACTCACGCCGATACTACGTGTCTTTCCCTGATGATCAGTAGTGGTGCCCAGTTGGGGTGATCGGGACCGTGTCGCATGTTGGGTTTATCTTTTATTTTGGCGCCGTAGCCGGGCCATGAGTGTTTGAATGTTGTAATGCTATTTATGTACTTTGATTGACGTGGCGAGTGTAAGCCAACTATGTATCTCCCCTTTTATTATCTATATTACATGGGATGTTGTGAAGATTGCCTAACTTGCGACATTGCTTTCAATGCGGTTATGCCTCTAAGTCGTGCCTCGACACGTGGGAGCTATAGCCGCATCGAGGGTGTTACAAGTTGGTAATCAGAGCCTTCCCCGACCTTAGGAACCCCCATTGCTTGATCGTTTTTAGCAGCCATTGTTGAGTCTAGAAAAATGTTTTGAGTCATTTAGGAATTATATATCGGAGAGTTTAGGAATTCTTTTTACTCCCCAGTCTACTCATCGCTCTGGTAAGGCATCCTAACGTAGAGTTTTGACTCTTCTCTTCTCAAATTTCACTAAATTTTTTTTAGGATCACGCGGGTATCTTGGAATCGTTCCGATGGTTTTGTGACGAGAACATTGTTCTTGGTGCCTCCTATCTTTAGGGGTTGTGGCAGTGTCCCGGGGAGTTGAGCTCCGAGGTGTTGTCGTCACAGTTTTATCGTTGCAGTTCTGGAATACCTGAGTTTAGTACGCCGACATCGAAAATCTCTTTTATGCAGTTCGTTGGTGAGATAACCTCGACGCCACCCAGTACTTGGGCGGGAGTTCAGGAGTATTGCCATAACTTGTATAACGGATGCTTTTCGAAGGTTGAGGTAGATGGTTTCCGAAGTTTTCTCGGTTATGTGTTGAAGGATGGATACAGCTGGATGTAGGAATTGCTAGATTTGGGTGAGATATTATGCTTCCCCTGTATCCCCAACACCTGATTGCATAACCGGAAAGGTTCGGGAGTTTCATAGGTGGGAATTCTTGTAGCGCTAGTTCTTCTTCCACGGATATTTGGTTTGAGATTGGGATTTCTTACCGAGTATTCGTTCTTGATCCGTACCTTGTTGTTTTATTCCTCTACCTAAATTCTAAGTGGCTTCTCAATTTATGGATATGTGACCATTTCAAGTGGAATGCATTCGTTCATTTTGTTCGGATGTGAAGACTTTATGTTGCAATTTCAACCCGTTTGATTCAGCTTCATTTTATCTGTCAATGTGCTAACGGTTGTCACCCTCTTCAGGATGGCTCCCGCTAAGAGCACCAATCAGAATCAGAATTAGGATCCGCCACCACCTCCACCTCCTCTGGAGGCATGGCAAGCTGTGATGGCCGCAACCAATGCAAACACGCAGTTGATCATGCAAATTCTTCAAGAGCGCAATCAAGCGAACCAAGGCAACCAAGGCAACAATCAGAATCACTTTGCTACACTCAACCAGTTCCTTGCTAATGGGCCAAAGACTTTCAGCAATTGTGTTGAGGCAACTGATGCTGATGATTGGCTCGTGGATCTGTGCAAGCATTTCGAGTGCAGCAACGTCAGGCCTGAGGACTTCGTCAAGTTCATTTCCTTCCAACTCAAAGACCAAGCTGCAGAATGGTTCCAGCAGTACAAGGATTCTAGAGGAGGACGTGTGATTACCTGGGATGAATTCCGTCAAGATTTTAAAGCTCATCATATTCCACAGAGCGTGGTTGAAAGCAAGCGTGAGGAATTCCGCAACCTGAAGCAAGGCTCTTTGTCTGTCTATGACTACAACAAGTTGTTTCAGAAGCTCGCCCGCTTTGCTAAGCAGGACGTCCCTGATGAGAAGAGCATGATATACCAGTTCAGGGGTGGTCTCAAAGAAGAAATCCAGCTAGCTCTTGTTCTCTTTGAGCCTTTGAGATACGATGAGTTCTACAACATGGCATTGAAGCAAGAGGCTGCTCAACTGAGATGTGATGCTTCCAAGAAGCGAGTCAGAGACACTACTCCTTCTTCCTCTACTCAAGTGGCCAAGCAGCAGAAGTATTGGCTTCCTCCTCCTCCGTTCCGTCAGCCGTATCAGAAGAAGAGCAAAGGTGGCAGTGGATCTTCCCACCCACCCAACCCTGGCTTTCAGAACAAGACTTCGTCTCAAGCTCCAAGATCAAGTGCTCCGTACCACCGTCCGCTTTCAGAGGTCACGTGCAACAAGTGCCAACAGAAGGGTCACTATGCCAACAAGTGCTTCAACCAGAGGCGTCTTCCTCCTCCTCCTCCTGTGAGATCAGCAAGTACAGCTGTGGTCAAGCATAACCCCAAGTACGCCAAGGTTAACATGGTGAATGCAGCTCAGGCAGAGGACTCGTCAGATGTCATCATGGGTAACCTTCCTGTTAACGATATTCCTACAAGAGTTCTTTTTGACACTGGTGCATCGCATTGTTTCATCTCGAGACCTTCTGCATCTAAGCATGATTTTGTTACTCAAGTGTTGTCGAAACCGTTGGCTATTGTCTCTCCGGCCCGTCAAATGACATCTCGAGTATGCGTTCCAGATGTTACAATCACTTTGGGTGACTATAACTTCTTGTCTTCTCCAAATGTTCTTGGTGACTCGGATATTGATCTTATTCTCGGAATGGATTGGCTTTCTAAGCACAAGGCTCAGCTTGATTGTGCAGCCAGGCAGATTCAATTGACTCATTCTTCTGAGGATGTAATTGTCTTTGCCGCTCGTGATGATACCATCCGTCTGTTTTCTCTCAATAAGAAGGGTGAACTGGATGCTATCTTGCAAATTCCAGTCGTTTGCGAATATCAAGACATCTTTCCAGAAGAGCTTCCAGGAATGCCTCCGCACCGGCCAGTTGAATTCGTCATCGATCTTGAGCCTGGCACGGAACCAGTGTGCAATCGTCCTTAAAAGCTCGGACCTGAAGAGTTGAAGGAGCTGAAGAAGCAACTCGATAATCAAGAGAGAATGGGTCTCATCCGGCCTAGTTCTTCTCCGTGGGGTTGTGGTGTTCTTTTTGTGAAGAAGAAGGATGGAACGGACCGACTTTGTGTTGATTACCGTCCATTGAACAAGAAGACCATCAAGAACAAATACCCACTTCCCAACATCAACGAGCTGTTCGAACAACTCAAAGGTGCCCAAGTATTCTCCAAGCTTGATCTCCGTATGGGTTATCATCAGATTCGAATCCGTGAGCAAGATATTCCCAAGACGGCTTTCACGACAAGCTATGGTTCATATGAATACACTGTCATGTCTTTTGGCCTCGTCAACGCTCCTCCGACTTTCTCTCACATGATGAACTTCATCTTCAACGCCTACACCAATGACTTCGTTTTGGTCTATCTCGACGACATTCTGGTCTTTTCGAAGAACAAGGAAGATCATGCCAAGCACTTGCGTTTGGTACTCGGTAAGCTCAGGGAACACCAGTTCTACGCCAAGTTCTCCAAATGCGAATTTTGGCTCGATGAGGTTCTTTATCTTGGTCATATCATCTCTGCCAAGGGCATTATGGTGAATCCTGAGAAGGTGTCTGCAATTGTGAATTGGGAACCTCCTCAGAACGTGAAGCAACTCCGTAGCTTCCTCGGTCTCGCAAGGTACTGTCAAAGATTCGTTGAAAACTTTTCTAAGATCGCGAAGCCTCTCTCAAATCTTCTCCAGAAGCACGTCAAGTACGTTTGGTCTCCGGAATGTGACATCGCTTTCAACACTTTGAAAGAGAAATTGGTCACTGCTCCAGTTCTGACTCCTCCTGATGAATCCAATCCGTATGAGGTCTTTTGCGATGCCTCTCTCCAAGGTCTCGGCGCAGTGTTGATGCAAGAGAAGAAAGTTGTGGCTTATACCTCTCGCCAGTTGAAGCCCAATGAGAAGAACTACCCCACTCATGACCTCGAGTTGGCGGCAGTTGTGCATGCTCTTTTGACTTGGAGACATCTCTTATTGGGAAGAAAAGTGGACATTTTCACTGATCACAAGAGTCTCAAGTACATCTTCACTCAGCCTAATCTCAACCTCAGGCAGACTCGATGGGTTGAAATGATTCAAGAGTATAATCCGAGTATCGAGTATACTCCAAGCAAGGCCAATGTGATTGCTGACGCATTGAGCAGGAAGGCTTATTGCAACAGTCTGATTCTCAAGCCTTATCAACCCGAGCTTTGTGAAGCTTTCCGCAAACTTAATCTGCAAGTGGTTCCTCAAGGTTTCCTCACCAACCTTCAAGTCTCTCCTACCTTGGAAGACCAGATTCGCCAAGGCCAGCTTCTTGATGCTATGGTGAAGAAGGTGAAGATTGGGATTGCCAAGAGTCAACCCAAGTACAAGTGCTACCGCCTTGATGACAAGGATACTCTTTTCTTCGAGGATCGTATTGTTGTGCCCAAAGGTGACCTTCGTAAAGTGATCATGAACGAGGCTCACAATTCTCTCCTCTCCATCCACCCTAGGAGCACGAAGATGTATCAGGACCTCAAGCAGGCTTATTGGTGGACTCGAATGAAGCGCGAGATTGCTCAGTTCGTGAATGAATGTGATGTCTGCAGAAGAGTGAAGGAAGAACACCAAAGGCCAGATGGTCTCCTCCAACCTCTTGCCATTCCAGAATGGAAGTTTGGCCACATTGAGATGGAATTCGTGACTGAGTTTCCAAAGTCCAAACGTGGCAATGATGCTATATTTGTTGTCATTGACAAACTCACCAAAGTGGCTCACTTTCTGCCTATCAAAGAGTCAATCACTGCAGCTCAATTGGCGGAGCTCTATACCTCTCGAATTGTCTCTCTGCACGGTATTCCACAAGTGATCTCTTCAGACCATGGCAGCATCTTTACCTCCAAGTTTTGGGATTCTTTTCAGAAGGCCATGGGCACCAACATCCGCTTCAGCACAGCTTTCCATCCTCAAACTAGCAGTCAAGTCGAGCGTGTCAACCAGATTCTTGAAGATATGCTTAGGGCTTGTGTGATCTCCTTCGGCATGAAGTGGGAGGATTGTCTTCCTTACGCTGAATTCTCCTACAACAACAGTTTTCAAGCAAGTTCGGGCAAGGCCCCATTTGAAATTCTGTATGGCAGGAAGTGCCGTACCCCTCTCAAGTGGTCTGAAACCGATGAACGTCAGCTTTTGGGTAATGACTTAATCACAGAGGCAGAGGAAATGTGCAAAGTCATTCAAGATAACCTCAAAGCAGCCCAATCCCGCCAGAAGAGCTACTATGACAGTAAGCACCGTGATTTGGCTTTTGAGATCGGAGATCATGTTTACCTTCGCGTCTCTCCTATGAAAGGTACTCGTCGCTTCAGTATCAAGGGGAATCTTGCCCCTAGATACGTGGGACCTTTCAAGATCGTCAGCAAGAGAGGCGATCTCGCCTATCAACTCGAGCTTCCTTCAAACTTTGCAAATGTTCATGACGTGTTCCATGTCTCTCAGCTCTAAAAGTGCTTCAAGACTCCTGACCGCACCGTCAACTTCGAGGACATTGAGCTCCAAGAAGATCTCTCTTATCGTGAGCACCCCGTTGCTATTCTTGAAGAGACTGAACGCAAGACTCGCAACAAGTCAATCAAATTCCTCAAAGTCAAGTGGTCACACCATTCCGACCGTGAAGCTACCTAGGAACGTGAGGATCACCTCCGTTCTGTGTACCCGACATTCTTTCAGTCCTAGATCTCGGGACGAGATCCTTTCGTAGTGGTGGAGTGTTGTAACACCCCGGATATGATTTACCCAATATGTAATCCAACTCTTGCCATTTACGGCCTTAAGTTATTTTATTTTCTCGGGTTCGGGTTTTTGTCTCCGTGTGTTGTTATCGTTGTCATGCATCTCATATCATGTCATCATGTGCATTGCATTTGCATACATGTTCATCTCATGCATTCGAGCATTTTCCCCGTTGTTCGTTTTGCATTACGGCGCTTCGTTCTCCTCCGGTGGTCATTTCAACCTTTCTTTTGTGTGCAGGGATTAAACATTTCCGGATTGGACCGAGACTTGCCAAGCGGCCTTGGTTTACCACCGGTAGACCGCCTGTCAAGTTTCGTACCATTTGGACTTCGTTTGATGCTCCAACGGTTAACCGAGGGAGCAAAAAGGCCTCATGTGTGTTGCAGCCCAACACCCATCCAATTTGGCCCAAAACCCACCAAAACCCTCTCCATCATCTAGAGAATTCGATCACGATCGCGTGGCCGAAAACCGCACCTCATTTGGACACTCCTATCTCCCTCTACGCCTATATAAAGACCCCCGCATTTCAATTCCCGGATCTTCTTCCCCTAACCTAGCTCCTCTTCCACCGCGCCGCACCGGACACAATCCGCGCCGACGGACATGTCCGGCTAGCCGCCCGCCGCCACGTGGCGTCCTCTCGTTGGTCGCGCCGCCATCGCCCCACATCGCCTGTCCCCGCCGTCGCGCGGCCCGGGAGCCTGGAGCCGGCCCTCCAGGCCCGCGACCTCGACCGGCCGTCGCCTCAGGCGCGCGCCCGCGCCGCCCTCCGCCCCGCTCCGCCTCAAGCCCGCTCCGGCCGCCGCTCGTCTCCGGCGAAGCTCGCCGCCGCCCGCCGAGCTCGCGCCGCTCCGGCCACCGCCTCCAAGCTCGCCGCGGTCGCCGCCCCGTCGTCAATCTTCTCCGGCCGGAGTCCTCAAGTCCGGCGACGTCCCGAGCTCCTTCCTCGACAGATCCGGCCACCCCCGTCTCACTCCGGCGAACAGGGACCTCTCCGGCGAACCTCGTAAAGCATGCACGATCTGGATCTAGATCTGGGATAAATATCTCGGTTGACTTTTTGCCCCGAAACCCTAATGTTTTGCTATGTTCATCGCATCGTAACTTTGCATCCGTAGCTTCGTTTTGGGCATATAGCATATCAAAATGTTCGCCTAAAAGAGCACATCATTTCATCTCATTGCATCATTTTCATTTGAGTTCATTTTGATGCCCGAAATGCTGTTGGAAGAATGCTATTTGAGATAATTGTCAGATCTGCTGCTCCAATTAGATATTTGTCATTTTTGCCATGATTATTGTGTGCACGATATGCCCCTGAGCTCTACATGAGTTTTCCTATATGTTTTGCCATCTATCCAGAGGTGCAACCCATGTATTTTTGTGATGTGTGTGGTGACTAGCACAAGCTTGCAAAGTGGTGCATTCGTTAATGCTGATTTCAAGGACTTAGCATTTCCACTGTCCTTGATCTGTTTATCTCATTATGCCATATGTTCATGTTGTTTCCTAGTGATCCGTGCCTCTTTTGAGGATGATCAGTAAGGATGATTTGTTAATCTTGTAGTGCCTCTATCCATCCATGTCTTTTTTGCATTTATGGAGCACCTTAGCTTGAGTCAATCGAGCTCTACTTTTGCTATTTCGTGAATCTAGGCAGATTGTCTACTTGTTAGCTATTTTGCCGGGGATGTTGTAGTTGATCCGTGCATGCTATGTTATTGTTCTTGCCATGTCTAGCTTGTATAATGTGTATTATTGTTGGGTGTATGCTTAGATTGTCATGACTTGCTCTGTAGTGAGTGCATCGAGCTCATAAACATGCCTACTTGATATCTGATTTGCATGCTCCAGTTTTTCACTAAGTCTGTGAGCTGATTATGTTTTTGCCATGTTCACATGCTTGCAAATGTATTTTCTGATCCCTTTTGGCTCAAGGTCACTAAGGGACTTTTGTTAAGCTCTTTGAGTAGCTCCATGCCATGCTTTACTTTGCCGTGTTCAGATCCTGTAGCATATAGGTTTCATGCTCCAAAGTGTGCTATCTGATCTGAATTCCAGACAAGTGTTAATTTCACTAAGTCCGAAATCCGTTTTACCAAATGCCTTTTTGCCATGCTTGTTTGAACCTGTTAATGGATGAATTGGCCGTAGCTCAGTGCTAGTCTTTTGTTAAGAATCATTAATGGATCCCTTCCATGTATTTTGTTGTCATGTTTGGGTGCTGTAGCATGTTCATTTTGTTGCGTTTAGATGGCTACTTGCTGTATATCGTAGACCGGTGCCATATTTGAATTGCTTGCCATTTCCAAACCGTAACTCCGATTCCGGTGATCTTTATATCGTTTTCAAGCAATTTCATCTCACCTTTCCAGTGGCATACTTGGATTTCCAAGTTGAGGCCAGGTTCATTCATTCCTTGTCAAATCTTGCATATGCATCACATATCGCATCCCGCATAGCATACCATCTTTGCATCATCTTGTTTGAGTTTGCACGTGGTTGATTGTGTCCTTGTTGCTTGTTTGTCTTGTTTGGGTAGAGCAGGGAGACGAGTTCACTAACGAGGAGCCCATTTAGTTTGCTTTCGAGGATCCAGTCAACTCTGACAACTTTGTAGGATCATACCCTCGAAATCACTACTATCTTTGCTTTGCTAAATGCTCGCTCTTTAGCTATGCCTATGCTACGATACCTACCACTTGCTTATCATGCCTTCAAAATGCCATGTCAAACCTCTAACCCACCATGTCCTAGCAAACCGTTGATTGGCTATGTTATCGCTTTGCTCAGCCCCTCTTATAATGTTGCTAGTTGCAGGTGAAGATTGGAGACCGTTCCTTGTTGGAACATTATTTACTTGTTGGGTTATCATTATATTGCCTTGTTATCTTAATGCATCTATATACTTGGTAAAGGGTGGAAGGCTCGGCCTCTCGCCTAGTGTTTTGTTCCACTCTTGCCGCCCTAGTTTCCGTCATATCGGTGTTATGTTCCCGGATTTTGCGTTCCTTACACGGTTGGGTTATAATGGGAACCCCTTGATAGTTCGCCTTGATTAAAGCTTTTCCAGCAATGCCCAACCTTGGTTTTACCATTTGCCACCTAGCCTCTTTTCCCTTGGGTTTCCGGAGCCCGAGGGTCATCTTATTTAAACCCCCCTTGGGCCAGTGCTCCTCTGAGTGTTGGTCCAACCTAGAGCCCCTTGCAGCGCCACCTCGGGGAAACTCAAGGGCTGGTTTTAGTTGTACGGATTGCTTATCCGATTGTGCCCTGAGAACGAGATATGTGCAGCTCCTATCGGGATTTGTTGGCACATTCGGGCGGTGTTGCTAGATTTGTTTTAACTTGTCGAAGTATCTTGAAGAACCGGGATACCGAGTTTGATCGGAATGTCTTGGGAGGAGGTCTATTCCTTCGTTGACCGTGAGAGCTTGTCATGGGCTAAGTTGGGACTCCCCTGCAGGGATTTGAACTTTTGAAAGCCGTGCCCGCGGTTATGGGCAGATGGGAATTTGCTAATGTCCGGTTGTAGATAACTTGAACTTTAACTTAATTAAAATGAATCAACAGTGTGAGTTACCGTGATGGTCTCTTCTCGGTGGAGTCCGGGAAGTGAACACGGTGTTGGAGTAATGCTTGCCGCAGGTTGCCCTCTAGTTACTCATTCGCGCCTTGCCTCCTCTTCTCGCTCTCTTTTGCGAACAGGATAGCCTCCATATATGCTAGTCGCTTGCTGTAGCTCCTCATAGTTTACCTTGCCTTACCTATAAGCTTGAATAGTCTTGATCGCGAGGGTGCGAGATTGCTGAGTCCCTGTGGCTCACATATTACTTCCAAACCAGATGCAGGGCCTGATGATTCCATTCCAGATGACGCCCTTGAGCTCAAGTGGGAGTTCAATGAGGACTCACGCCGATACTACGTGTCTTTCCCTGATGATCAGTAGTGGTGCCCAGTTGGGGTGTTTGAGACCGTGTCGCATGTTGGGTTTATCTTTTATTTTGGCGCCGTAGCCGGGCCATGAGTGTTTGAATGTTGTAATGCTATTTATGTACTTTGATTGACGTGGCGAGTGTAAGCCAACTATGTATCTCCCCTTTTATTATCTATATTACATGGGATGTTGTGAAGATTGCCTAACTTGCGACATTGCTTTCAATGCGGTTATGCCTCTAAGTTGTGCCTCGACACGTGGGAGCTATAGCCGCATTGAGGGCGTTACACTGACGATCGAATCTCGGGCAAGTAACATACCGATGAGAAAGGGAACAACATATATTGTTATACGGTTTGACCGATAAAGATCTTCATAGAATATGTAGGAACCAATATGAGCATCCAGGTTCCGCTATTGGTTATTCACCGGAGATGAGTCTCGGTCATGTCTACATAGTTCTCGAATCCGTAGGGTCTGCACGCTTAACATTCAGTGATGATCGGTATTATGAGTTTATGTGTTTTGATGTACCATAGGTAGTTCGGAATCCCGGATATGATCACGGACATGACGAGGAGTCTCTAAATGGTCGAGACATAAAGATTGATATATTGGATGGCTATATTCGGACACTGAACGTGTTCCGGGTGATTTTGGAGAAAACCAGAGTGCCGGAGGGTTACCGGAACCCCCCCGGGGAACTAATGGGCCACATGGGCCTTAGTGGAGAGAGAGGGCCGGCCAAGACAGTCCGCGCGCCCCCTCCCCCTCTGGTCTGAATTGGACTATGGAAGGGGGGCGCCCCCTTTCCTTCTCCCTCTCCTCCTTCCTTTCCCCCTCCTAGTAGGACTAGGAAAAGGGGAGTCCTACTCCTACTAGGAGGAGGACTCCTCCTCTCCTGGCGCGCCCCAAGGGCCGGCCGGTCTCCCCCCTTGCTCCTTTCTATACAGGGGCAGGGGGCGCCCCATAGACACAAAAGTTGATCATTGATCTCTTAGCCGTGTGCGGTGCCCCCTCCACCATAATCCACCTCGGTCATATCGTCGTAGTGCTTAGGCGAAGCCCTGTGCCGGTAGCTTCGTCATCACCGTCATCACGCCGTTGTGCTAATTAAGCTCTCCCTCGACACTTAGCTGGATCGAGAGTTCGTGGGACATCACCAAGCCGAACATGTGCAGATCGTGGAGGTGCCGTACTTTCGGTACTAGGATCGGTCGGATCGTGAAGACGCACGACTACATCAACCGTGTTGTCATAACGCTTCCGCTTACGGTCTACGAGGGTACGTGGAAAACACTCTTCCCTCTCGTTGCTATGCATCACCTTCATAGATCTTGCGTGTGCGTAGGATCTTTTTTGAAATTACTGCGTTCCCCAACACTTTCGTCAAGGGTGACCGGCACGTGGCATCCACCGTAACGGGTCGCCATTAAGCTATCGGGGCCGTTTTTGGATCCGATAACCCGCTAGCAGCCTGGACCAATGAGGATTTTCCACATGTAAAATTCTCATTGGCCGGAGGAAACACGTGTTGGCTCACCGTTGGGAGAGATGTCATCGATTCATTGGACAGGAGGCGCCTATGATACTCGACACGTGGAAGACCCAACAGAGGCCCATTCCGGTGAAAAGGCCGGCCCATTTGACTTGGTCGAAAGGTAATGGGCCGGCCCACGGAAAGCCTGTTCCTATATAGCCCATTTACGGCCCGCTAACTCACGGCCCGTTACGGCCTATCGGAATTAAGCCCAGTAGCTTCATCTGGGCCGTCCAATATTATTCTAGCCCATTGTAACTTCCGGCCCATGTATGGCCCATGATGTATTTCGGCCCATAAGAGGCCATTTGTAACTCTTGGCCCATTAACGGCCCGTGGTGAATCTGGCCCGCAATGAACATTGTACCCATTTATACCCTTTGACGGCCCATTATTCATTTGGGCCATTTCCAACCCGTGTTATCTTTCGGCCTTCTCAGGTCCCATTTATTCTTGGGCTCATTTCTAGCATTCGGTTACTTATGGCCCGTTATTGGCCTTTTCTGCTTGTGGGCCAAATTTAGCCGGCGGTTACAATCGGCCCTTTTGCAGCCCATTAATCCGTTGGGTCGTTTTCATAGCGTCGTCCAATACGGCTGATTAACGATGGCCCATTATTGTCCGCCCATGAACAGAAGATTCCAAATCTAGCCCGTTTAGGGCCCATAAGGCAGTCTGTTATTGGCCCATGTTTGGCCTACTGATCATACGGCACGTAGAAGGCCCATTGATGCTACGGGCCGTAGAAGGCCCATTGTTTCTACGGCCCTTAGGAGGCCCATGGTAACTACAGTAAATATGTAGCCCATGGTTATTGTGGCCTAGTTTTAAAAAATAGGTTATCGCGGCCACTAGCAAACCGCAGAAAAAGAACTGCACTGACTACAAGCAAACAAATAAACAAGACAACAAGGAACTAAATAAGCAAGCAACTTACGCTAGGTTATCATGACTATTACACATATTACATCCACTGGGCATCAAAGTTTGCTACCAGTGGAAATATAGGGAACAAAGCAGCATATGACATACAGTAGTCGTCAAAGTTGGCGACCAGTGCAAATAAACACAGCAGCAAAACAAGTCCAGAACTGAAACCACTTCAGAAGAGCTCAAGCAACAATATCCTGGGTACCCATAATGCTGGCAAGATGCTTAGC
This sequence comes from Triticum urartu, assembly GCF_003073215.2. NCBI lineage: Eukaryota > Viridiplantae > Streptophyta > Magnoliopsida > Poales > Poaceae > Triticum > Triticum urartu. The sequence continues at coordinate 413,558,164 of NC_053023.1, forward strand.
AAGCTTATTAACTTTCTCTTGTTTGGCACTTAAATCCTCCAGCGCTTGTTGTTGCACAAGAAAGTATGCATCTGAATTCTGCAGGGACTTCCTCAGTCCTTTGGCTTCTTGCCGCAGCACAACTGACTGATGCCTTTCAGCTTGTAGCTGAGACTGAAGAAGCCGAAGTGATTCAGGCAGCAAGGTCGAAGAGCTTGTGCCAGCGGTACTGGCCAATAACTCGAACACTACATCAACGCAAGTCTATGAGGTTTTCCCACTGTCTACAAGATCGTTTTTATCACCTTTCTTGGAGACCAACAGGGTTGTCTCACTATCTTGAACCTTATCTGCATTACTTTCTCTACCATTGCATAGTGCGGTGCTCTTCTACAATATTCTATTCGCATACCACAAGAGGAACAAGCAGACACATCATAGGTTTAGCATGTAGTATACCAAACTCATTTTGGTAAACCAGTTCAGTAGTAAGGTGGACAGGATAACAACATAAAACAAACATATATCTATGTACTATGGTCACTATATTGTCCATATCATTCTAGTTTATGTTGCCAAATCAAGATAGAGACACAGTTTAACTCATATATTTTGAAGACACATCAACATAGACAGAATATAAGTGTGAGAAACTACACAACATTGGCAACACTTGTAATGTGCATCACATGAGAACATAACTGTTTACACAACTGAAAGTGAAATCAACATAGAGCAAGAAGTTAGAACAACAATCCAGTTAAAGAAATAGGTTTAAAACATACCTGCTGCGCCATTGGAGTTTCAATTGGATCCTTCATATTCGAAAGTAGTTGGTATGAATAAATACAGGGATGCAACAGCAAAGGAGTATGGACCACAGCTACGGAATATGACCTGAGAACAGTTGCTCTTCTGCTTTAAACGTGGAGTTTGGGTTCGCTGTGGTGGTCTTCATGCTTTGGGCACTGCAGTTGCTTTACAAACTGCTCGTGTGGGGGTACTCTGTGGTGGGCATGGTGCTTTGTCAACTAGAAGTGGGTTACTATCCGCTGGGGTTGGGGTTAGATGGGTTGTAGCTGGTTCTCTGCCCAACGGTCTAAGTGTGCAATCTGGAAGAGTCTCGATTATGTGTGGTGGGGCAAGTTTGTGGGCCAGTACAACCATGGTTCTATCTGCATCGACGGGTAGCACTGTACTTTGTGAAGAACGAGTTTTTGCTCCCTTAGATATTGTCATCACCCCCTCCATTTCAAATGGCTGATAAACAAGAAAAGAAATTGAACGTACAGACATTGTATGATAGACAGATGTGGTAATTCACATATATGTTGTCTAAGCAAACAGGACAGCAGGACATAATTTCACATATATGATGCCTAACTAAACAGGATAGCATGACACAGTTTCAGATATATGATGGATAACTTAATAGGATATAATGGAATAATACAACATATGATGAGTATCTAAATAGGATGACATGACAAAACTATATGATATCTTTCTAAAATAGGTTGGGATGAAATAATTCACATAAATGTTGTCTAAGTATACAGGATGGCATGATATAATTGACATAATTGATTCATATACTAAGCAGTTGGCACTCACATGTATGATCTCTAAACTAAGTAGATGGAATTCAATATTGTGCATATGATGTCTAAACTAAGCAATGTAAGACACCACATGCATGATATGAGAAATATAAACATTTCAACTTAGAGCATACACCTCAGGTGGGATATAGGACTAGTCATTTGTCTATGAATCCTCCTCTGAGGAGCTCCCTATAACCATCGAGATATATGCTTCAACAGGTACCATTGCCTGCTCTAAAGACCTTGTTTTCACTCCTGATTTTTCCATAACCGGCTCAAATGGCTGATACACATGAAGAGTGGTTTAATATACACAGATTGTTGACAAATGGAATACGTAATGAAAAAAAGATGGCATGAGATAATTCACATATATGATTCCTGGCTACATGGCGGTGCATAATTCACATATATGATAACTGGCTGAAAAACATGGCATTGCATAATTCCCATATACTCCCTCCGTTCCTAAATATTTTTCTTTTTAGAGATTTCAAATGGACTACTACATACAGACGTATATAGACATATTTTAGAGTGTAGATTCACTCATTTTGCTCCGTATGTAGTCACTTGTTGAAATCTCTAAAAAGACAAATATTTAGGAACGGTGGAAGTATGATATAGAAACCAAACAGGTGGCATTCACACAAAGCAAATCTAAACTAAGCTGATGACATATAAGATGAATAATGTAAGCAATGCGAGGCGCCATATGCATGATATGACCAACATCAGCATGCTAGGTTAGAGCAAACACCTCAGGTGGTAAATAGGGGTGGTCGGCTCCCTCTGAATCCACATCTGAATAGTTATCTTCCTCTGGAATACAATCTGGAATGGCAGGAGGGGGGCACTTCACCCACCATGGAGCGGCATCTACATGACATTGTATTCCCACGCAACGGTCTTCTCTTTTTCTCTACATGTTCAGTATGATTGTGTACAATAACTAACATGCATAATAAAAAGTTAGTTAGATTTTGTAAGGCCTAAGGGGTGCATGCAGAAATCAAGACTGATGGTAGCAAACGAGTGGATAGATCCAAAACTAATGATAGCAGGTAGATTATAGCTTTAGTTTAAAAAGATAGACAATGGATCATCTATTGTTTGTTGCCCACCCAACATGAACCACATGGAAGTCCCCAGATGAACAAGATATTAGACATATACTATTCGTTGCTGCCTTGATATGAGACCCATGAGCATTTTAAAAATCAAGTTTGAACGATAAAGTAGCAGGTAATAATAACCGATGTATAACATAAGCAAACACGAAATACTGCGACCTCTCTTACTGAACTATGTAGTTCTCAGGTTCATCTGCTCAGTCGATGATGATAATGTAGTTGGTGTGGTTGCCGGCAACGGGGAAGATGATCTGAGGCGGCGAAAGAAAGTTTGCAGGGGGAATCTCTGCTGCAGTGAACGCTTCTATCGAGGGTGCACCTCAGGTGGGGTGGATGACAGCACGACAGGAGCAGGACATAACACACATAGTTTTCTTTGATGCCTATCTGAAAATGAAGTAAATCTGTAAGGGCTCCTTACAATTAGAGGATTCTATAAACGCAGGGACAGGAAAAACACAGGAATAGGATAGGAATGCACATGCAAAACAGAGCATTTGGAAACATAGGATTTCTGTGAAACTCGGTGTTTGGTTCACATGAATTGGAAGAACACAGGAATGGAGACACATGGTCAAATTAAAGTCAAACCACGTGAAAATGAAAAAAATAAGAATCTTATTATGCCAGTAATGCAATTAGTCCTGTTTTCCATGCACATTAATTTGAAAAGGACGTCCAACTGGATATTAAAATTCCTACCATTTTTCTTTGAAAGAGACACCAAAGGAAAAAAAAAATCCTCCAGTTTTGCTTTGCTCCATTCCTAACCAAATGCATGAATAGTAGTACCATAGTAGTTCCATAGAAAAGGATCCCTGAGGGATCGACATGAATGCAGAATAACAAAGAGATGCAACGAGTGTACAACCTCTTTGGTATAGCCTTGTCGACCTCAGCATCATTGGGTTGGATGTGGAGGGTGGTGATGCTGGTGTGACTGTTGGAAGCGGGGAAGAAGATCTGAGGCCTCTGGAAACGGCATCAAGGGTACTGCTCCGCTGTGATGGACAGTTCCATCGTTGGAGCAGCTCCGGTGAGGTGTACGGCGTCGAGGCTGACGCATGACAAGACAGACAATGTTAATCCGAAGTGGGACTCTAATATCATATGCAATAGATGATGTAAAATACATCACAAAAAGTGCTAGATGTAAAACACATCAGCCGCGCCATGGCCGCTCCGACAGATGTTGTAAATACTGTTTACTCTGAACTTAACTGATGAAACTGAACTATACAGTCGAAACTGAATTTTATTGTCGAAACTGGTTGAACTAGTAGAAGAACATTGCAATAGATGTTTAGGGTGTTCGAGAACTAGTAGCAGAGAAGCAGTGATCTAAATCAGCCGACGCTTGAGTAGGGAACGCGCTAGCAGAGAGCAAGTCGTGGAGCAGAACCGCGAGCGAGTGCTAAAGCAGCAACTCATGTAGCTGCCGGAGGTCGTGCAGCAGCAGCAGCGTGAGCAAGACAGAGCAGCAGCACGAACAAGAGCAAGAGCGGAGCAGCAGCGTGACTGATGTCTACTACACAACCTTCTTCTTGTAGACATTGTTGGGCCTCCAAGTGTAGAGGTTTGTAGGACAGTAGCAAATTTCCCTCAAGTGGATGACCTAAGGTTTATCAATCCGTGGGAGGTGTAGGATGAAGATGGTCTCTCTCAAACAACCCTGCAACTAAATAATAGAGAGTCTCTTGTGTCCCCAACACAATCAATACAATGGTAAATTGTATAGGTGCACTAGTTCAGCGAAGAGATGGTGATACAAGTGCAATATGGATGGTAGGTATATGTTTTTGTAATCTGAAAATATAAAAACAGCAAGGTAACTAATGATAAAAGTGAGCACAAACGGTATTGCAATGCTAGGAAACAAGGCCTAGGGTTCATACTTTCACTAGTGCAAGTTCTCTCAACAATAATAACATAATTGGATCACATAACTATCCCTCAACATGCAACAAAGAGTCACTCCAAAGTCACTAATAGCGGAGAACAAACAAAGAGATTATGGTAGGGTACGAAACCACCTCAAAGTTATTCTTTCTGATAGATCTATTCAAGAGTCTGTAGTAAAATAACATGAAGCTATTCTTTCCGTTCAATCTATCCTAGAGTTCGTACTAGAATAACACCTTAAGACACAAATCAATCAAAACCCTAATGTCACCTAGATACTCCAATGTCACCTCAAGTATCCGCTGGTATGATTATACGATATGCATCACACAATCTCAGATTCATCTATCCAAACCAACAGAAAGTACTTCAAAGAGTTCCCCAAAGTTTCTACCGGAGAGTCAAGACGAAAATGTGTGCCAACCCCTATGCATAGGTTCATGGGCGGAACCCGCAAGTTGATCACCAAAACATACATCAAGTGAATCAATAGAATAACCCATTGTCACCATGGTTATCCCACGCAAGACATACATCAAGTGTTCTCAAATCCTTAAAGACTCAATCTGATAAGATAACTTCAAAGGGAAAATTCAATCCATTACAAGAGAGTAGAGGGGGAGAAACATCATAAGATCCAACTATAATAGCAAAGCTCGTGATACATCAAGATTGTACCACCTCAAGAACACGAGAGAGAGAGAGAGAGAGATCAAACACATAGCTACTGGTACATACCCTCAGCCCCAAGGGAGAACTACTCCCTCCTCGTCATGGAGAGCACCGGGATGATGAAGATGGCCAGCGGAGAGGGATTTCCCCCTCCGGCAGGGTGCTGGAACGGGTCTAGATTGGTTTTCGGTGGCTCCAGAGGCTTCTGGCGGCGGAACTCCTGATCTATTCTGCTCCCCGAAGTTTTTAGGGTATATGGGTGTATATGGGAGTAAGAAGTACGTCGGTGGACCTCCGGGCTGTCCACGAGGCAGGGGGCGCGCCCAGGGGGGTGGGCGCGCCCCCCACCCTCGTGGGCAGCCTGGGACTCTCCTGGTCCAACTCCGATACTCCGTGGGCTTCTTCTGGTCCAAAAATAAGTTCCATGAAGTTTCAGGTCAATTGGACTCCGTTTGATTTTCCTTTTCTGCGATACTCTAAAACAAGGAAAAAACAGAAACTGGCACGGGGCTCTAGGTTAATAGGTTAGTCCCAAAAATCATATAAAATAGCATATAAATGCATATAAAACATCCAAGGTTGATAATATAATAGCATGGAACAATCAAAAATTACAGATACGTTGGAGACATATCAGCATCCCCAAGCTTAATTCCTGCTCGTCCTCTAGTAGGTAAATGATAAAAACAGAATTTTTGATGTGGAATGCTACCTAACATATTTATCGATGTAATTCTCTTTATTGTGGCAAGAATATTCAGATCCATAAGATTCAAGACAAAAGTTTAATATTGACATAAAAATAATAATACTTCAAGCATACTAACTAAGCAATCATGTCTTCTCAAAATAACATGGCCAAAGAACGCTATCCCTACAAAATCATATAGTCTGGCTATGCTCCATCTTCACCACACAAAATATTTAAATCATGCACAACCCCGATGACAAGCCAAGCAATTGTTTCATACTTTTGGTGTTCTCAAACTTTTTCAATATTCACGCAATACATGAGCGTGAGCCATGGACATAGCACTATAGGTGGAATAGAATGGTGATTGTGGAGAAGACAAAAAGGGGGAATATAGTCTCACATCAACTAGGCATATCAATGGGTTATGGAGATGCCCATCAATAGATATCAATGTGAGTGAGTAGGGATTGCCATGCAACGGATGTACTAGAGTTATAAGTGTATGAAAGCTCAAAAAGAAACTAAGTGGGTGTGCATCCAACTCGCTTGCTCACGAAGACCTAGGGCATTTTGGGGAAGCCCATCATTGGAATATACAAGCCAAGTTCTATAATGAAAAATTCCCACTAGTATATGAAAGTGATATCATAGGAGACTCTCTATCATGAAGATCATGGTTCTACTTTGAAGCACAAGTGTGGTAAAAGGATAGTTGCATTGCCCCTTCTCTCTTTTTCTCTCATTTTTTGGGCTTTTTCTCTTTTTTTATGGACTCTTTTTTTTATTTGGGCCTTTCCTCTTTTTTTATGGCCTCTTTTTTTAGTCCAGAGTCTCATCCCGACTTGTGGGGGAATCATAGTCTCCATCATCCTTTCCTCACTGGGACAATGCTATAAAAATGATGATCATCACACTTTTATTTACTTACAACTCAAGAATTACAACTCGATTCTTAGAACAAGATATGAATCTATATGAATGCCCCCGGCGGTGTACCGGGATGTGCAATGACTCATGAGTGACATGTATGAAAGAATTATGAACGGTGGCTTTGCCACAAATACGATGTCAACTACATGATCATGCATAGCAATATGACAATGATGGAGCGTGTCATAATAAAGGAACAGTGGAAAGTTGCATGGAAATATATCTCGAAATGGCTATGGAAATGTCATGATAGGTAGGTATGGTGGCTGTTTTGAGGAAGGTATATGGTGGGTGTATGGTACCAGCGAAAGTTGCGCGGTACTAGAGAGGCTAGCAATGGTCGAAGGGTGAGAGTGCGTATAATCCATGGACTCAACATTAGTCATAAAGAACTCACATACTTATTGCAAAAATCTATTAGTTATCGAAACAAAGTACTACGCGCATGCTCCTAGGGGGGGTAGATTGGTAGGAAAAGACCATCGCTCGTCCCCGACCGCCACTCATAAGGAGGACAATCAATAAACAAATCATGCTCCGACTTCATCACATAACAGTTCACCATACGTGCATGCTACGGGAATCACAAACTTTAACAAAAGTATTTATCAAATTCACAACTACTCAACTAGCATGACTCTAATATCACCATCTTCATATCTCAGAACAATCATCAAGTATCAAACTTCTCATAGTATTCAATGCACTTTATATGAAAGTTTTTATTATACCCATCTTGGATGCCCATCATATTATGACTAAATTCATAACCAAAGAAAATTACCATGCTGTTGAGGACTCTCAAAATAATATAAGTGACGCATGAGAGTTCATCTATTTCTATAAAATAAAACCACCACCATGCTCTAAAAAGATATAAGTGAAGCACTAGAGCAAATGACAAACTACTCCAAAAGATATAAGTGAAGATCAATGAGTAGTCGAATAATTATGCAACTATGTGAAGACTCTCTAACATTTAATAATTTCAGATCTTGGTATTTTATTCAAACAGCAAGGAAAACTAAATAAAATAAAATGACGCTCCAAGCAAAACACATATCATGTGGTAAATAAAAATATAGCTCCAAGTAAAGTTACCGATGAACAAAGACGAAAGAGGGGATGCCTTTCGGGGCATCACCAAGCTTAGGCTTTTGATTGTCCTTGAATATTACCTTGGGGTGCCTTGGGCATCCCCAAGCTTAGGCTCTTGCCACTCCTTATTCCATAATCCATCAAATCTTTACCCAAAACTTGAAAACTTCACAACACAAAACTTAAAATAGAAAATCTCGTGAGCTCCATTAGCAAAAGAAAACAAAACACCACTTCAAGGTACTGTAATGAACTCATTATAAATACATATTGGTGTAATATATACTGTATTCCAACTTCTAGATGGTTCATACCCTCCGATACTACTGATAGATTCATAAAAAATAAGCAAACAACACATAGAAAACAGAATCTGTCAAAAACAGAACAGTCTGTAGTAATATGGATCAAACGTATACTTCTGGAACCCCAAAAATTCTAAAATAAATTGCTGGACGTGAGGAATTTATCTATTAATCATCTTCAAAAAGAGTTAACTAAATATCACTCTCCAATAAAAAATGGCAGCAAATCTCGTGAGCACTAAAGTTTCTGTTTTTTACAGCATGATCACAAAGACTTTCCCCAAGTCTTCCCAACGGTTCTACTTGGCACAAACACTAATTAAAAGCACAAAACCACATCTAAACAGAGGCTAGATGAATTATTTATTACTAAAAAGGAACAAAAATCAAGGAACTAAAATAAAATTGGGTTGCCTCCCAACAAGCACTATCATTTAATGCCCCTAGCTAGGCATGCTGATTTCAATGATGCTCACATAAAAGATAAAAATTGAAACATAAAGAGAGCATCATTAAGAATATGACTAGCACATTTAAGTATAACCCACTTTCTATGCATAGGGATTTTGTGAGCAAAAAACTTATGGGATCAATAATCAACTTTCATAGGAAGGTAAAGCAAGCAAAACTTCAAAACTTTAAGCACATAGAGAGGAAACTTGATATTATTGCAACTCCTACAAGCATATATTCCTCCCTCATAATAGTTTTCAGTAGCATCATGAATGAATTCAACAATATAACCAGCACCTAAAGCATTATTTTCATGATCTACAAGCATAGAAATTTTATTACTCTCCACACAAGCAAAATTCTTCTCATGAATAATAGTGGGAGGAAACTCAACAAAATAACTATCATGTGAGGCATAATCCAATTGAAAACTAAAATCATGATGTCAAGTTTCATGGTTGTCATTAATCTTTATAGCATACGTGTCATCACAATAATCATCATAGGTAGCAACTTTGTCCTCATAATCAATTGGAACCTCTTCCCAAATAGTGGATTCATCACTAAATAAAGTCATGACCTCTCCAAATCCAATTTCATCAATATAATCATCATAAATAGGAGGCATGCTTTCATCATAATAAATTTTCTCATCAAAACTTGGGGGACAAAAAATATCATCTTCATCAAACATAGCTTCCCCAAGCTTGTGGCTTTGCATATCATTAGCATCATGGATATTCAAGGAATTCATACTAACAACATTGCAATCATGCTCATAATACACGGATTTAGTGCCAAACATTCTAATGCATTCTTCTTCTAGAACTTGAGCACAATTATCGGAATCCTTATTTTCATGGTAGATATTAAAAAGATGAAGCATATTAGGTACCCTTAATTCCATATTTTTTTGGTAGTTTTCTTTTATAAACTAAACTAGTGCTAAAACAAGAAACTAAAAGATTCGATTGCAAGATCAAAAGATATACCTTCAAGCACTCACCTCCCCGACAATGGCGCCAGAAAAGAGCTTGATGTCTACTACACAACCTTCTTCTTGTAGACGTTGTTGGGCCTCCAAGTGCAGAGGTTTGTAGGACAGTAGCAAATTTCCCTCAAGTGGATGACCTAAGGTTTATCAATCTGTGGGAGGCGTAGGATGAAGATGGTCTCTCTCAAACAACCCTGCAACCAAATAACATAGAGTCTCTCGTGTCCCCAACACACCCAATACAATGGTAAATTGTATAGGTGCACTAGTTCGGCGAAGAGATGGTGATACAAGTGCAATATGGATGGTAGATATATGTTTTTGTAATCTGAAAATATAAAAACAGCAAGGTAATTAATGATAAAAGTTAGCACAAACGGTATTGCAATGCTAGGAAACAAGGCCTAGGGTTCATAATTTCACTAGTGCAAGTTCTCTCAACAATAATAACATAATTGGATCACATAACTATCCCTCAACATGCAACAAAGAGTCACTCCAAAGTCACTAATAGCGGAGAACAAACGAAGAGATTATGGTAGGGTACGAAACCACCTCAAAGTTATTCTTTCTGATCGATCTATTCAAGAGTCCGTAGTAAAATAACATGAAGCTATTCTTTCCGTTCAATCTATCCTCGAGTTCGTACTAGATTAACACCTTAAGACACAAATCAATCAAAACCCTAATGTCACCTAGATACTCCAATGTCACCTCAACTATCCGCAGGTATGATTATACGATATGCATCACACAATCTCAGATTCATCTATTCAAACCAACACAAAGTACTTCAAAGAGTGCCCCAAAGTTTCTACCGGAGAGTCAAGACGAAAATGTGTGCCAATCCCTATGCATAGGTTCATGGCCAGAACCCGCAAGTTGATCACCAAAACATACATCAAGTGAATCAATAGAATAACCCATTGTCACCACGGTTATCCCACACAAGACATACATAAAGTATTCTCAAATCCTTAAAGACTCAATCCGATAAGATAACTTCAAAGGGAAAACTCAATCCATTACAAGAGAGTAGAGGGGGAGAAACACCATAAGATCCAACTATAATAGCAAAGCTCGCGATACATCAAGATCGTACCACCTCAAGAACACGAGAGAGAGAGAGAGATCAAAAACATAGCTACTGGTACATACCCTCATCCCCAAGGGAGAACTACTCTCTCCTCGTCATGGAGAGCACCGGGATGATGAAGATGGCCACCGGAGAGGGATTTCCCCCTCTGGCAGGGTGCTGGAACGATTCTAGATTGGTTTTCGGTGGCTATGGAGGCTTCTGGCGGCGGAACTCCCGATCTATTCTACTCCCTGAAGTTTTTAGGGTATATGGGTATATATGGGAGGAAGAAGTACATCGGTGGACCTCCGGGCTGTCCACGAGGCAGGGGGCACGCCCAGGGGGGTGGGCACGCCCCCCACCCTTGTGGGCAGCCCGGGACTCTCCTGGTCCAACTCCGATACTCCATGGGCTTCTTCTGGTCCAAAAATAAGTTCCGTGAAGTTTCAGGTCAATTGGAGTCCGTTTGATTTTCCTTTTCTGTGATACTCTAAAACAAGGAAAAAACAGAAACTGGCACTGGGCTCTAGGTTAATAGGTTAGTCCCAAAAATCATATAAAATAGCATATAAATGCATATAAAATATCGAAGGTTGATAAGATAATAGCATGGAACAATCAAAAATTATAGATACGTTGGAGACGTATCAGTGACCGACAACAATAGCAGAGCAGAGCAGCAGCACGAAGTGGCCGCCGAGGAAGCAACGACATGGGGGAGCGATGCCGTGGATGAAGTGGCTGGCGACGGTGCCATCGTTGGAGACCCGCCATGGCTGCTCGGTATCGAGCACCGGCAGCCCCATGAGATCGAATAAAAGATAAAATGCAGTGGTGAGTGCAGAACCTCCTTGGTGGCGCCGAGTTGGCCTCGGCTTCATCGGAGGAATTGGTGAGAGTGTTGCGGTTCTGGTGGGGCAGGTCAAGACGGTGTTGTGGGGATGGAGGTGGCGCGATAGACGAGGCGAACATCGGAGCAGTCCTTGGAGGTGGAGGACGGGGCGGCTGATCCGGTGGGACGACGAGATCGATGACGGATCCTCATCCGGTGCGGTGGATGAGGGACGGCGAGTTGTTATGGTGGACAATGTCATTGGGGAAGAGTCTCTGGCTAGGCGGCAGTCGGCAGGCCGACCGAGGAGCGTGGGGTTTCGTGGGTTTTGGTGGCCTCGGTGAACGAATGGGGGACGAAGGAGAAGGTAGGGAGAGCCATGGCTTAGGGACGCGCTTGTCCGAAATGTAGGGTAAGTTACCAGCGAACCCCCGCCGGTTTTGACACTGCAACGTTGAGCCGGCATTTCCGGCTAAGGGGTAGAAGGGGGATTTTGTGTGTCTGGGCTGTAGGACCAATTTCGGATGAGGAGGGAGTTTTCGCGCGCGTCAAAATTTCGGGATAACAAGGCGCGGCGCGGGTTGAAGAGGCGGGTGTTTCAAAGCAGATGAGACAAAAGATACTCGAGCTTAAAATTTCGGGATAACAAGGCGTGGATTCCTTGTTCGGCAGAACAAACATAGTGTGTACAAAAAAAACAATTCATACAAGACACAAGAGAGTCATGTCCCCTTTTACTATATTGCTACAAAGGTCATTGAAAAAATTACAAGAAAAATGTAAAAAGAAATCGGGAGAACAAGATTACCCTGTACAGTACCAAATCGATTCGCACTTCCCTCAACAACAACAAAAAACAAATCAATTCCCACCAAAATAAAGAGTCATGTCCCTTTTTATATGATTACAAATGCCAGGATCTCAAATTTCAATTTTTGAATCCATGTTATGTTGAATTCGAATATATCGTTAGGTGACCTTGCGGTTTATAATGGATGTAGTCCTACATTTTGATCTTCCATCATATATGAAAATTTTACTCCACCCTATGAACATATATATTGTTGTCTACCATCTGGACTAAATTTGAATCAATTTTCCTTATTTGAATACGATTGTTGTCAAGTTATACAATCATTTAAATATTATCTTGATAACAAAAAACATGCATATAGCAGTAATCATATTCCACTATAAACTACATGTAACATACAATCTCCAATTCAAATATTTGTATTTATTTTATGCTGAATTCAAATCAGAGTACATTGGTCTAGGTGGCGAGATGTTCGGGATAATCTAAGCCCTATTTTCGTATGTATATAATTCTTGGCTGAATTGGGACAAGTTTTGGTATAAGCTTCTTGCAAAACCGTAGATTCTCTCAACAAGCCTCGTGGTTCCGAGAGGGAACGTGTCACCTTTGTGTGCGAAACAATATACGCTGCCTCCCCCAGATTTTCTTTATAGAGGCGACATAGAACTATATGAGTTCCCTATTAAATTTTGGAATTATTCCGGGTTCGTTTGGCCTTTTTTATACATTAATTGAGTTTCTGGACATTTAATGTGCATAATCCAAATTTGAAATGCAAGCACATGTTTCGGTGCACCAAAGTTGGTTGAAAAATCACATGTGTGTCCTTGTGTGAATTTCTAGGTCCCATGCAAGAAGTGGGAATGAAATTCAAACATCTGGGCGTTGTGACTCGACCGAGAACATAGAGAAACTTGGTTTTTAAATTCATGTAAATCCAAAACTCACCTGGAAATCATGAAACTTGGCATGGTGTCATGTCATGGCACTAACATGCTGTGCTAAAAAATTGGGCCGATATGGAACAAGATTTGGTATAAGCTTCTTGCAAACCGGAGTTTCTCTCAAGAAGGCTCGTGGTTCTGAGAGGGAACGTGTCACCTTTGAGTGTGAAACGATATACGCTGCCCCCCTTGAGTTTCTTTACAGAGGCAACATAGAACTACATGAGTGCCCTATTAAATTTTGGAATTATCCAGGTTTATTTGGCCTTTTTTATACATTAATTGAGTTTCTGGTCATTTAATGTGCCTAATTCAAATTTGAACTACAAACACATGCTCATGTGCACCAAAGTTGGTTGAAAAATCACATGTGTGTCCTCGAGTGAATTTCTAGGTCCCATGCAAGAAATGGGAATTAAATTCAAACATCTGGGCATCGTGGCTCGGCCGAGAACATTGAGAAACTTGGTTTTAAAATTCTTGTAAATCCGAAACACGCCTGAAAATCATGAAACTTGGCATGGTGTCATGTCATGCTACTACCATGCCCTAGTAAAGAAAAATGGCCGAATAGGAACAAATTTTGGTATAAGCTTCTTGCAAACCAAAGCTTCTCTCAAGAAGGCTCATGGTTCTGAGAGGCAACATGTCACCTTTGAGTGCGGAACAATATACGCTGCCCCCTTGAGTTTCTTTACAGAGGCAACATAGAACTACATGAGTGCCCTGTTAAATTTTGGAATTATTCCGGGTTCGTTTGGCCTTTTTATACATTAATTTAGTTTCCGGTCATTTAATGTGCATAATTCAAATTTGAACTACAAGCACATGCTCCTGTGCACCAAAGTTGGTTGAAAAATCACATGTGTGTCCTTGGGTGAATTTATAGGTCCCATGCAGGAAATGGGAATGAAATTCAAACATCTGGGCATCGTGGCTCGGCCGAGAACATTGAGAAGCTTGGTTTTAAAATTCTTGTAAATCCAAAACATGCTTGAAAATCATGAAACATGGCATGGTGTCATGTCATGGTACTACCATGCTATGGTAAAAAAATTGGCAGAATAGGAACAAGTTTTGGTATAAGTTTCTTGCAAGCCGGAGCTTCTCTCAAGAAGGCTCGTGGTTCTAAGAGGGAACGTGTCACCTTTGTGTGCATAATTCAAATTTGAAATACAAGCACATGCTCCAGTGCACCAAAGCTGGTTGAAAAATCACATGTGTGTCCTTGGGTAAATTTCTAGGTCCCATGCAAGAAATGGGAATGAAATTCAGACATCTGGGCATCGTTGCTCGGGTGGAAACATTGAGAACTTGTTTTTTTAATTCCTGTAAATACGAAACACGCATGAAAATCATGAAACTTGGCTTGGTGTCATGACATGGCACCAACATGCTGTGGTAATTTTGCTGTCTGATTTGCGAAGGCGCACACATTAACAATCAACAAAGTCATTTTGGAACAAGTGCTGTCACGTTACAATCGGAAACACAAGTATTATTGAAACCGTGGGCGTTCTATTTACCATTTACGTGCCGCCATGTGTCCCCTTTTTTTATTAGCTAGGAGGCGCCGTGCAGGGTAGCTATTTGAGTGCGGGAAGCGTACGATCAGACCCCTGCGCATGCTTATCGGAAGGAGAGCCCTTTGACCTCCATCTGCCATCAACCTATCTCCCAAGGTCTCCATTAATGCCTCTATTTAATGGCGTGGCAATGTCTCACTCGACTAAGATTTAAGAGAGAGAAAAGAAAATCTGAAAAGAAAATTTTGCACGGATCTTGATGTAAGATCCGACGGACCTATATAGCAAGACTGATGAATATATGTAAGGATGACGAGAGTGGATAATAATTATCTTACATAATTAGGAAGATAATTAAAAAAACCACATGCGGCTATGCCCGAAATACACAAGGGCAAAAGAGGAAGGAAGACGCATATAACGATCTGGCTCGCCGATCTGTACTTTATTTATGCGCTGCAGGTCGCGGAGACTAGTTCTCGTGGCGGGTGATGATCTCTTTCATCAGTTTCATGTCCTTAATACGCTGCTTGGCAGCATCCATGGATTCCTCCACCAGCCTGTTGCGCTTGATGCGGAGCATGGCATTCTTGTCCATAAGTTTCTTGATGATGACGCCCGTCCTTTGCAACAAGGCAACGGTCTCCTCCTCCTGCTTCGCCCTTCCAGCGATCTTCACCCTCTGCAGGTCGAGCTCGCCCCGGAGCTTCGCATTGTCCTCCCCTAGTTGCTGGATGACGCCGGTAGCCTCTTCCTGCAACCTCGCCCAGCCGGAGATCTGATCCATCTGGCTATGGACCATCGCATGCATGCGCCTGTAAGAGTCCTCGCCTGCCTGCAAGAAATTTTCCCAGGCCGTCGCGGCGCGACGGTACCTCCGTGCTGCTTCGGCGGCGCGGTGGGACATCTCTGCTGCTTCCGCGGCATGGCCGGACCAGTCTGCTACATCGAAGGCGCGGCGGGACCTTCGTGCTGTTTCGGCGGCGCGGCGGGACCTCTGTGCTGCTACTGCTGCACGGCTGGACATGTCGGCTGCTTTCACGGTGAGGCGGGACATCTCTCGTGCTTCCTCTTCCATGCTCGCCTCTCCCTGGTGGAAATCTCTCGACCCAGAACTCACGTTGGCCATGGCTTGATTGGCTTTATAGTTTTTTGTGGATGAGGAGTTGAGGAGGAATGTGCAGTCATCTTGGCATAGTAGTATTTAAAACCGAGTACTACTAATACGCTCCTAAGTGGGAAACCGTTTAGGTTGTGATCGTGTGAATAGGTTTGCAATTAAATATAGCATGGTAGTAGTAGAAATTTGGAATGTGATGAGACGCGCTCAAAATTTATTGACGGTTCTAGTTTCGAAGTGCGGCACTATTCCAGGATGGCGTAACGTAAGCACGTGTTCTCGATCGTGGTGTAGCATATGCCATGGTACTAGTTCTTTTTCTACTGTTGTGTACATGCAAAAACTGGCACCGTCGGATACATATCTTACGCTTGGCGTTCGACAAGAATAGCCTCGTGGCGAGCTATAGACTAGTCTTTTTTTCAGACGCATTATACCTATCTCCCGGGACTTCTCGCACGCACCATCACTGCTCCCTAGGTCGATGCCACCCACATACACTTGTACTCCGAGTTTAGTACGTTATACAGGAAGAGAAGAGGTGCACACACGCACTCGTCCTCTCTCACACATGCATCTGTAGCTACGAATTGTAGTGTTCTCAACCATACGATTGGCTCTATCATAGGTTTCACGTTGCTCCTTGGCCTTGACATTGAGAAGTTTAAAATGCGGAGGCTAAGATGGAGGCATGAGGTTTTGGTTAAAGTGTGGGCCGCACACGGCACCAACACGACACGAGCTTCATCTGCCTGGTGCGCATGCAGTCGGGTGAGTTTGTCCAAGTATAGACACAACCAGGCCCTCATTGGTACCCGTGCCTCGACTTTGGCTGGTCATAGTGGAGATTAACATAGACTAGTTACTAGCCTATGTTACTAGTACCTTCACAGTGGGTAGTGTCATATACTGTATGTGATAACATAGTATTACATGTCTTCATTTATTACTTTGTAGACTCATTTTGCATTGGAAAGCACTATGTGATGGTAACATATTAGGCTAGTCATAATGGGAGTAACTTAACTACTCCCTCCGACTAGGTGTGTAAGTCACCTTACGAAAACGAAATAAACCCAAAACACTTAGGCACGGTAATTAAGTCCCTTCTCGTCTCTTGTTTCATGACGTATCAACCAATAAGAGATGTGGGCCGTGCATGCTTTTAATGACTTGAGACTAACAAACATGACATGCAATGGTTAGTTCATTGCATGCAATGCTATTAATTAGCACAAAGACATTAAGTTCTCTAGTTTTTCCCTCCGCCTTGGTCACGGTGCACAACCTAAGATGACTTATACACCTAGACGGAGGGAGTAGTAACATAGCACACTTCAAGAAAATTCTGCTTATGTGGCAAGTAATTAATAAGAGGTGGTAACATAATATGTTATTGTAACATAGCGCTTTCCAAGACAAGATAAATGAAGCCATCTATGATACTACTATTATGTTACTTTGCATTATGAAGGTAACTTAGACTAGTGTCATATGCATAACACTAGTCTAAGTTACCCCCCACTCTCTATTTGCCTGTCTCCTCATTAATTACTTGACACCTCATCATTTTTTCTTATGTGGCATCTATGTTACTACCTATGTTACTCCCACTATGACCGGCCTCATGCACAGAGAAATTAGGATTGGAGGGAGTACTACCAGTAGTACTATTTTTATGTGTCACGTCAACTCGCACAAGTATGCAACACTTCCTGAAGAAACAAGCATATAAGCTGTTGTAGTTACTTCTTATAAGCAGTTATACTTCTTACCTAAAGGATCTTTATATCCAACAGACAAAAAATATCCGTTCGACTGTTGGAAATTACTTTAACTGCTGATATGATGTCGAAGTAATTGCTGCATCGCCACCAAAGCCCGCCATCTCTTAAGCTAAAGTAGACCGAGATGACCCCTATACACGCAAAGGCAGGAGCAGTAAGTCAATGAAGCTGCGTCCTCCCTCGCTCATGAGCGTGGTGGCTGGCAGGACTAGGAGAAGCTTTCGTTCGCTACACGCTCTCCCTCCCGCACGCGGTGGACGTGCAGCAGTTCAATCGGTGTTAGATGGCCAGAAGCATAATGTAGTACTCCTCCACTGCTGTAGTACTCCATCATTGTTCGACTTCCCAAAGAGGCGAAGATCCAAGCGCAGCCCGGACGCTTGTGTGGCAATTTCATGTGTAGAGTAGTCTAGGTTAGCGTGTACCGTGCCTGTAAGCTTTAAAATCGTTGGGGTCGGCTCCATGTTTTTTTTAATTAAAATAATCTTCTGGCCCTACCTGTCATCTTGGTGATTGTAGTTTGCATTCTCATCTGGTCAAGACAGGAATATATATTTTAATTTGTGGTGGGGTATGTTAGAGGTTGCAGCAAATGGACTATTGTACACTGCGGGTATGTCAACTCATACAACGAGGAGAAGCTTGATTTTACTACTCGTCTTCTCCCTCGCCTATGCGCGCGGTGGCTCGCAGACGAGGACGGGCTTTTGCTTATAGTAGTACTACAACAAGCTATCCCTCCCGCTCGCAGTGGACGGACATGCAACAGTGGATTCGATACTGTAGAAGCAGAAGTAGTAACATAATTGTTCGTCTTCTCGAAGAGGCGAAGAGCCAAGCGCAACCCGAACGTGGCAGTTTCGAACCTTGGAGCACGCATATAGCCAGGCTCTTACATGAGACAAAATTGCTATGTGAGCCCACTATTACTTGCTAGTATAGCCCTGTAAACCAGAAAGGAGTATTTGCCTTTCTAGAGATTTCAACAAGTGACTAGACTACACCGAGACGGACTACACATGGAGCAAAATGAGTGAATCTACACGGTAAATAAATATGTAGTTCTCTCGTTTTCCTCTCCGCCTTGGTCGCGGTGCACAATAGGCACCATAGGCACCTCATCATCAATGAGAACGTCCCTGACACGCGATAGACGCGAGCGGCAGTCGCTTCCATAGGTGCTTGAGGCCCTGTTTGGTTCATAAGTCCTAGGACTTTTTCTAGTCCCAACTAAAAAGTTCCTAGTCCCTAGTTTTTTAGCTGGGTTAGAGCAAACTAGCTCAAACTAACCCCTCATGTTTGGATAATTTGAGGTTATTTCAACCCAAACTAGCTCTAACTCAGGGATCCAAACAAAGAGGAGTAGTACTATACATGCTACAGTCTGGACCGTAGCACATTATTTTTTATGGCCATATCAGCACATTGTTTTCTACTACTGATTCACTGGGCTACCGTGGTTCACACTCCTCTACCATGGTTCACACTCCTCCTATGTACTTCACCGACATGTGGGAGAGCCAGCATCCGGGTCGACGTGTCATGCACCAGATTAGAGTGCGGAACGGAAGGGGGGCATCACCCCGGTCTTACCGCCAGTAATTCATGACTATAGTGAGTAGTCATATCACAAGTCTTTCCAGCAGTAACGCGCCGTCAAATTAGACAGCCCGACCCTTCCAGCAGTAAGTAAGTTGAATCCGCTACTCCCTCACCCTCTTCGCCTCTCTGTCAAACCGCCTACACAAAAACTGCCGCACATACTGCCTGGGAAAAGCCCCGCCCTCAACTTTTAACTATGCGAAAATAGTTCGAGCTTGTTCGTTCTATATAAATACTAGTATTATATGTTTATTCACTCGTGGGGTTGGTCAATGAATGGAGGGCCGGGGAGCACAAGTGAACAATACTACTACTACTACTACCTCCGTCCTAGTTTATTGGTCCCCATTGTATATTGTGTCAAATTTTGACTATAGATTCGAATCTAGGACTTGGTTCAAACAACGAAGAAAGGGGGAAAGTTGTAGCATGAATCTAGGACTTGATTAAAGAGGAAATAATATGGTGAAAGTAGTAGAGATCGGATACCCAACCGGTCTCTTGGTTGAAATGGGAAATAATGGGAAAACGCAGTACAACTGGATAAGGAACAGATCTATTATTGGTTAAAAAAGGATAGAAAGTGGCGGCTGGTGGACAAGTCAACAGAGGATGTCCAGGATTAGATTTGTTGCCCTCGCATAGTAAAAGGTCTCCAGGATTAGAATTGCTGCCCTCACATAATAAAAAGTCTCCAAGATTAGATTTGCTACCCTCACATAGTAAAAGGTCACTAGGATTTGAATGCTGCCCTCACATTGTAAAAGGTCTCCAGGATTAGATTTGCTGCCCTCACATAGTAAAAGGTCTCCAGGATTAGATTTGCTGCCCTCACATAGTAAAAGATCTTCGGGATTAGATTTGCTGCCCTCACATAGTAAAAGGTCTCCAGGATTAGATTTGCTGCCCTCACATAGTAAAAGGTCTCCAGGATTAGATTTTCTGCCCTCATAGAGCATGAACAAACTCGGCATCACCACTTTATGCCTCCTTGTAGGTATATTGTGCTGATGCGTCCACTGTCGCATGTCCTTAAACCAACCTTTTGTTGTTGTTAATGTAAGGGCGCATGTAAAATGAAGCGATCAAAGTGTTACCTTAGGGACATGTCTAACCAGTGTTATTGTTAATCTAATGCCTCCAGTGATATGATGCAATTAAATTGTGTTACAAATGGTACTCCTGCTGTTTTCCCCAGTGTGATAAGTAAGTTGCTCCTTTACGCTGCTGAGTATCCTGGTGTCCCCACGGTCCCATGCCCTTAAACCAACTCTTTAGCTATTGCTGATTTACTGTATCTGGTAAACAAGCAATGCCACCATTAAAGTAATCCCATATTTGACGAATGTCATTGTTGATCATAAAGCTTCCGGTAACATGAAGCATTGCTGACGTTTTAAAATTTCTACTGTCCTTGCGTGATTGCCATGAACATAATTAAGATGCTTCTTTTCATTTCGTGTATGTTTCATATATTATTATTGACCAGCAACTATTTACTTTCTATCTTTTTGTGCAGATAGGGATATCCATTTCACCTTGTTGCTATTGTGACCTTTTGGTGAATGTCGGGACCCCGATCCTAAGTCACACCGATCTAGCATGTAACACATCATATCACCTTGCGGCCTCACGCACGGTATCCCACGGGTGCCACCTTACCTGGCCCGGGACCGTTTGCGCCTTTTGGCTCACGTATATGACAGTGTCGCTAGCATCCATATGACAGAGAACCCGGGCCGACATGACTAGTTGTGAACCCATAGTGGCACTAACTTACAGGGACAGGCATACATGAATCAACCTCGAGCATGTCGGTCAACAGCATATGAATCCGGGCTGTAGCAACTGGGCTAACAGGACTCCAGATGTCTCCGCGTGACATTTCCTCGAAGGGACAGACACAGGAACGAAGTGACTCACATGCCGGCCAGTCTAAGTATTCTGGAGCAGTAGTGCTGGGCTTGCAGGACTCCGGTAAACCGGGCTGTAGCGGACTACCAAGTCTCACTGGAAGCACTAGACTACATTTCCCCATAAGAGAGGCTACCAAGGATAAACAACTAGATTGTCGGATCCCACACATAGCAATACATGTCACACGTACGCATAACATGCAAGTATGTGCTACACAACATGGCATCACAACATAACTCAAAATCATATAGATAAAGGCCCGGAAGAGCCACATAGCATTCAATACAAACAGGGGTCTCATGACCCATCATTCAGAGCATACAAGCAAGGAAAGCATTACATGTCTAAGTACAGACAACTACAAAAGGAAAAGACTAAGAAGCCTGACTAAACATGACCCTCCCAAGGGTACAAGATCGTAGCTGGGATACAAGCTACTCGTCGAAGTCACTAGTGTAACCAACTGCAAAACATAAATAAGCAAACGTGAGTACGAAGGTACTCAGCAAGTCTTACATCAGAACTATCTACATATGCAACATTATCAACAAAGGGGGTGGTGGAGTCTTAACAGCAGCAAGCCAGCTCTGACTCAGTGGCTAACCTATACTACGAGTATCAGAAACTTCTTTGAGGTGAGAAGACACACACGAGTCCACATATTCACCATATCAATACTCCACTATGGATCCGTTCCCGTCTCCCTACGAGAAGGCCATCCCTAGCACTCACGCTTATCTTGCGGATTTTAGAGTATCCACTTCAAGTTGTCTATGTACTACATAAGTCCTCCAAGTTTCCATATCCGAGGAAAACAGTTATTCGAATAGATAATGTTAACCCTGCAGGGGTGTACTTCTTCACACACACTCTCGCCACTTATCGCCCTGTACACATCATGTACCTCGGCAACCTTCAAGCGGAAGCCGGGCAAGGGTGTCGGCCACGACCTGACTAACCACACCAGTCTCTCGTCCAGGTTTATTGCCTATTCGAGTTCCATCCGCAAGGAGTTCCGGCCAAAGTCTCCAGTACAGCCCCAAACGATGTGTGCAGGGTTCCCAAGCCCACCATCCGGGTGCCACTTGGTACACCGTGCCACGGTGCCTAGTCTGTCCCAAGCCCGTCCCGTCAGACACCACCTGGTAGAAAAGTAGCACTACCTACAAACGCCAGAAACTAGTTGCAACTCCTGGACAGAGATCAAGTGGATTAATAAGTCGAGAGGGGCCGGATAACCGGAACCCAATGTGTGGTAGTAACTGGACTTGGATAACATACACAGAACTCAGTGCTTAGGGACGATTCCAATGAGTCAACCCACCATGTACTCCTACATGGCCTCTCATCGCTACCTTTACCAAAACGTGTTCACACACTTAGCCTTTATCGGTAGGACATGTTCACCACTCCGATTTATTCCTGATGAATCAGACCTGACACAACTCTAAGCATAGCTGGCATAAAGAAAACAAGCATGGATGAGTAGGCACATCAAGGCTCAAGCAACTCCTACTCATGCTAGTGGGTTTCAACTATTTACTGTGGCAATGACAGGTCATGCAGAGGAATGGGTTCAACTACCGCAGCAGAAAAGTAGCAGTTGAATCATTGTTGGCCTAATGCAGTATAAGGAGCAAGAGCGAGAGAGTGGGATTTATCGGAATGCCCAAGGGGGGTTGCTTGCCTGATAAAATGACGAAGGGGTATGGCTCCTCTGACAGGTACTCGGGAACACCTTCCGGAGTGGAACCTATCGAGAAGAATCGTTGCCGGTGATCAACACACAAACAAATGCAACAAAATGATGCATGAACATGACATGTGTAAATGCTAGTGTTTGGGCTAATGCAAGATGCTACCAAATTGGTTGAAGTCCATTTGAATCAAAGATTCAAATGTAAATTCAAAATGAAGCATTTAAAATGCCCATATTATGTTTTCACTTATACAGCATGTATAAGTTGGTTTTTCATGCATGAAGCTGGCATAAATGGATTCCTTGCATTTTTCTGATAATTTTTCATATATAAATTATTTCATTCTGAGCTACGGTTGAATTATTATGATTTTTTGAAGTTTAAGCAATATTCTGGAATTTCCTGAGTTAAAATAATTCCAGAAATCAATTATTGCGTCAGCTTGAGATCAGCACTGCGTTAGCAGGTCAACTAGGTTGACCCAGGTCAAACCTGACCAGTGGGACCCACTGGTCAGTGACTAACTAAGCTAACCTAGATTAATTAGCACTAACCTAGGTTAAACTAATTAGTTTTAAACCTAAACTAGACTAATTAACCAGGCGGGGCCCGCATGTCATAGACCCAGGGGAGGTCAAATCCCCTGGTCAACCGGGCAAACCTGCCGGCGGCTCGACGCCGGCGAGGCCAGACGCGGCGGCGCGGCACGGAAATGCGCTACAGGGCGCCATTTGGCGCGCGGAGCGCAGCTACGGGGTGTTGGGACTCGCGCGCATCCAGGGAAGCACGCGGCTGGGCGTGGGGTGGCCGGAATCATGTCCGGCGACGAAGTTTGCGGCAGCCGGAGTTCGGCCAGGTGTGCGCGGGGTGTTGTGGGGCACGGCAGGAGCTGCGAGCGGGTCCGCTCGACTCGCCAGAGTGCACTAAGTGCAACGGCGAGCTCGGCTGCGAGCTGCGGCGGCTATGGCCACGACGGCGAGGGGCTGCGGCGGAGATGGCTTCGACCGGGGTGGAAACAATGGCTGCGATGCGGGAACGAGGGGGAGAAGAGGGGGGAAACAGGGAGATGCTCACGGAGACCACGCGAAGCAGCACGGCGGGCTCGGGGGAGGCCTGGTGACGGCGAATCGACGGTGGTGGACGGCGGAGCCCGAGGTGGAAGACGATGGCGATGGCGGCATTCCAGGGCATCCGGCGCCGTGCGTCTTGATGAGGAGGCGTAGCCCACAACGGCGGAGCGCGTGGACACGACGGAGGGGCGAGGGGACGGCGGAGAGCGCGTCGGCGGTGAGCTGCGGCGACGGCAGCGCCTAGGCTGTCGCGGGAGAGGGTGACAGAGGAGGAGACGGGGACGAGGGAGAGTGAGAGGGGGTCGGGGAGGCTGCGTGGCGTCTCCAGGGACGTCTAGAGGGAGGCGGCAAGCAGGAGGTGGCCGGACGTGCGCCGGCGTGCATCGGCCAGGCGCTCGGCGTCCTCCTGGCGCGGTGGAGAAGACGACTAGCAGGGCCGGCTAGCTGGGCCGCATAGTGCCAGGCCTCAGGTAAGTGGCCCAGGTAAGGGTTTTTCCCTTTTTTGTTTTCTTTTCTATTTCTGACATTTGTTTTTGACTTAAAATAAATACTAGCACAAAATAAAAAGGTTAAGATTCCTAGTGACCACTAGTTATAATATACCAGAGGCCCTCACCAAATTCCAACATTTTTGGAGCCTTTAAAATATTTATATTATTTTAAACAGCTCCAATTCAAATATGGGTTCATTCAAAAATCCAAAATGTTTAGAAAAAATGTGCATCACCTCTGGTTGTTGTTTGCAAAATTTTCCAAAGACCATGAACATTTTTGAAGAGCATTTTGGGTTTATTGAAATTCCAATTTTAATTTGAACCTATTTGAATTTGCTTTGGTGCTAGGGTTTGAAACAACCCCATTTCAATTTCATTTGAAACTTAACATGATGCACAAAGAAAACGTAGGTCATACCAGAACTAGGGATGTGACAACTCGCCCCCACTCGGAAGAATCTCAGCCTGAGATTCAGGAGTCGGCGGAAAGAAAGCGGGGTACTCAAGTCGAAGATGATCTTCTCGCTCCCAAGTAGCTTCTCTCTCGGAATGATGAGACCACTGAACCTTGAGAAACTTGATGTTATGACATCGAGTGACACGCTCTGCTTAATCCAGAATGCAAACGGGGTACTCTCGATAAGTGAGGTTATCTTGGAGATCAAGCATTTCATGGTCCACTCCGCGGATGGGATCCGAGAAGCAACGCCTGAGTTGAGAGACGTGGAAGACATCATGAACTCGAGAAACATGTGGGGGTAGTTCCAACTGGTAGGCAACCTCTCCTCGTTTAGCGAGAATGCGAAAAGGACCAATGTGACGAGGAGCCAACTTGCCCTTGATACCGAAACAATGGGTACCCTTCAAAGGAGTAACCCGAAGGTAAGCCTTGTCGCCAACTTCATAAGCCACTTCCTTATGACGATGGTCATACTAGCTCTTCTGACGAGATTGGGCTTTTTCAGATTCTCACGAATGATGCGAACTTGCTCTTCTGCTTCCTGAATCATATCCGGTCCAAAGAATTGTCTTTCTCCAGTTTCTGACCAGTTCAAAGGTGTTCGACATCTTCGTCCATACAGAACCTCGAAGGGTGCTTTCCTAAGACTGGATTGACAGCTATTGTTATAAGCAAACTCGGCGAAAAGAAGACACTTCTCCCAATCCATACCAAATGAGATAACACAAGCTCTAAGCATGTCTTCGAGAATTTGGTTGACCCTTTCCACCTGACCACTTGATTGAGGGTGGAAAGCGGTACTGAAAGAAAGATGGGTTCCCATGGCATTCTGGAAACTTTCCCAGAAATGAGAGGTGAAAAGATTGCCACGGTCTAAATTGATCTCTAGTGGAACACCATGGAGTGACACTATTCAGGAGATATATAAGTCAGCGAGATGACTAGCAATGATTCTCTCTCGAACAGGTAGGAAGTGAGCCACTTTGGAAAGACGATCAATGACTACGAAGATAGCATTATTTCCTTTCTTGATCCTGGGAAAGCCGGTGATGAAGTCCATACCAACTTTGTCCCATTTCCACTCGGGAATACCTAAAGGTTGAAGTGTGCCAGCAGGTCTCTGATGCTCTGCCTTAACGCGACGACAAACGTCACAGTTGGCAATATACTGAGCGATTTCTCTCTTCATCCTAGTCCACCAGAACCTCTGGCGTAGGTCCTGATACATCTTTGTACTACCAGGATGAATCGTGAGGGGAGATTCATGGGCCTCCTTAAGGATCAGTTGCTGCATCTGTTGACATTTGGGAACCACCAAACAGTTTCCAAAGTAAAAAACACCTCATTCATCCATAGAGAAACAACCAGCAACTCCCTTAGAAATATTTTTCTTGATCCCGGAGATTCCCGTATCATGCTTCTGAGCCTCTATGATCTGATTCGTAAGGGTAGGTTTCGCCATCAAGGTAGAAAGGGAACCATGAGGAGCTATGTGAAGGTTAAGCTTACAGAATTCCTCATGGAGGGGTGGTTGACATTGTTGCAACATGAGGTTGTTGCAATAGGATTTACAACTTAAAGCATCAGCCATGACATTGGCTTTGCCTGGGGTGTAGGTGATTCCTAAGTCGTAATCCGAGATCAACTCCAACCAACGTCTCTGTCTGAGATTCAGATCCGGTTGGGTGAAGATATACTTGAGACTCTGATGGTCAGTGTAGATTTCGCAGCGGTTACCAAGAAGGTAATGTCGCCAAGTCTTAAGTGCATAGACTACGGCTGCAAGCTCTAGATCATGTGTAGGATAATTTTCCTCATGTGGATGCAACTGTCGAGATGCATAGGCAATCACATGATGATCCTGCATAAGAATGCAACCCAGTCCTTGACACGAAGCGTCGCAATAGATAACAAAGTCTTTAGTGAAATCCGGTGGCACGAGTATGGGCGCTGAAGTCAGACGTCTTTTCAGTTCCTGAAAACTATGCTCACACTGTGGGGTCCACTCAAACCTTTTATCTTTCTTGAGAAGTTCCGTGAGGGGTTTGGCCACTTTGGAGAAGTTTTCAACGAAGCGGCGACAATAATTGGCTAGACCAAGGAAATTCCTAACTTGTTTGACCGTTTCGGGTGGACTCCAATCGAGAACGGCTTTAACTCTCTCGGGATTGATAGCAATGCCCCTACCAGAGATCACGTGGCCTAGATAGGTCACTTCTGGCAACCAAAATTCACACTTGGAGAACTTGGCATAAAGGCGGTGCTCTCTGAGTTTTTCTAACACAAGTCTAAGATGTTTGGCATGCTCTTCCTCGTTCTTCGAGTAAATAAGAATATCATCGAGGTAGACCATGACGAACTTATCTAAGTACTCCATAAAGATCGAGTTCATCAAGCGGGAGAAAGTAGCTGGAGCATTGGTTAGGCCGAAAGACATCACGGTGTACTCGTATTGACCATAACAAGTGACAAAGGCCGTTTTGGGGATGTCCCCATTTCTGATTTTGATTTGGTGGTAGCCTAACCTCAAATCCATCTTGGAAAATACTGAGGATCCAGCGAGCTGATCATACAGGTCGTTGATCCTGGGGAGCGGATACTTGTTCTTTATTGTGACCACATTAACGGGACGATAATCTACAACCATCCGATCCGTACCATCCTTCTTCTTGATGAAGAGGATCAGACAAGCCCAAGGAGAAGAACTGGGACGGATGAAACCCTTTTGCAAGGACTCATCAAGCTGTTTCTTAAGCTCGGCTAACTCCAAAGGTGCCATCTTGTATGGTCTCCTAGAGATTGGAACAGTTCCTAGGATAAGTTCTATGACAAACTCTACATCTCTGTCAGGTGGGACACCTGGCAGTTCTTCTGGAAAGACATCTAGGAAGTCATGGACTACCGGAATATCTTCAAGGTCTAGAAGAGGGCTGGCATTAAGAGAATAGAGTTGACGCCTTGCAACTCTAGTGGAGACAGTGACTATTTTGCCAGATGGATGTGTAAGTTGAACAGATCTAGTGTAACAATCTATCTTGGCATGATGAGCTGTCATCCAGTCCATGCCCAAGATGATGTTAATATCTGAAGACTTGAGAGATATCAAAGAAGCAAGGAATACCAGTCTGTCAACAAGGATTTCATTACCCTGGCTTACCTTGGAGGTTTGCCATTTGGAACCAGGAGTCTGGATTATTAGTGGAGTTGGCATATCACAAAATGACATGTCGTGCAACCGAGCATAACCTTCGGATATGAAGGAGTGAGATGCTCCAGTATCGAACAGAACTGAAGCTGGGTGACAATTGACAAGAAGCGTTCCCAGTACGACGTCGGGATCATCTCGAGCTTCTGTAGCTGAGACATGGTGCACACATGCTCGTTCAATGGAAGCTGGCTTGGTACTGATCATTTTGCCTGATGGCTTAGCCAACAGACCTCTCAGACTGGGGTGGAGTATAACTGGACTGAGGGCAGTCATGTGCATAGTGTCCTGGTTCTCCGCAGGTGAAGCAAGTTCCTGAGGCAGGACGTGGACCTACATTGACAAGTGGTCCACTAATAGGCCTGGGTGGAGCATGTTGCCGAGCTGGGTGAGGCGCCACATCGAATGGCCTCGGTGCATATCCAGGTGGAAGAGCTAAGTTCGGAATCCAAATCCGTCGCTTCTGAGAGCCAGAGCGGGAGGAAGAACCCAGATCACGGTTGTGCTTACGAGACTCCTCGTAAATGAGCTGAGATGTCTCTGCATTAATGGCCTTGTTCACAAGAGCCTGGAAAGTATCACAATGATGCAGGTGGAGATCACGACGCAACTTAGGTTTGAGACCCTTCCGGAACCTAGCCTGCTTCTTGGCGTCTGTGGACACTTCTTCTGTAGCATAGCGGGTGAGGTTTCCAAACTCTCTACTGTAAGCATCAACAGGCAGCTTACCCTGGGTAAAACTACAGAACTCTTCCCTCTTGTGGTCAATGAGAGCCTGAGGAATGTGGTGCTCACGAAAAGCGTCGGTGAAATCCCTCCAAGTAGGAATTTGACCAGCTAGAAGCATAACCTCATAGCTCTGCCACCAAACACTAGCAGGACCTTCCAGGTGATAGGTAGCATAGGTGACCTTCTCACCTTCAGCTACGTTCGCAGAATGCAACTTGTGAGTGATGCTCCAGAGCCATTCATCTGCATCGAGTGGCTTAATGGAATGATGGAAGGTGGGTGGTTTCAGACCAATGAAGTCGATGATGGAAACCAACTTCTTACGCTGATGTGCAGTGTTCTGCTCAATATGTGCCAGCAAGCGGTTAGTCTCACGCTTGTTCCTCTCGGATGCTAACAAGAACTCTGCCATCAAAGGCTGGTCAGGAGGATCCTCATCCCTACCATCTCCGTGGTTCTTGCTATGAGCAACTGAACCTCGGTTAGCAGACGACGTCCTGGCACATAAACCAAGGAAACAAGGATGGAATTAGCATCGACATGAGAATGCGGAATGTAATGCAAAAGCATTGGAAACTCTTGAAATCCTAGGGCAATTTCGGCAGCATAACGGCTGTAAATGCTCAAAAGGATTTTGAGACATTCATCAAAGGAATAGCATAATCAATAAGCATCATAATATCAAGGTTCAGCGTCAACTGATGACACACAGAAGTAGTAGAACTGTACGGAGACACAACCCAACAATCCTAAGACTTTACGGTTTAGTAACACGTCATCCTGTCATCCTGAGAGATAGAGGAGAAGCCTAGGCCTTAACCCTTGTAGAAAAGAAGAGGCTGACTCAGAAATAATGACATGAGGTAAAGGAGTAAAAAGAGCCTTGCGTTCCCTTCCATAATCAATTCCCTTATATAACTAAAGCATTTCTAGACTCAACTTCGACCAGTTTGGCTTGGTAATCCTACAGTCAGTCAGGCTCTGATACCAATGCTGTCGGGACCCCGATCCTAAGTCACACCGATCTAGCATGTAACACATCATATCACCTTGTGGCCTCACGCACGGTATCCCATAGGTGCCACCTTACCTGGCCTGGGACCGTTTGTGCCTTTTGGCTCACGTATATGATAGTGTCGCTAGCATCCATATGAGAGAGAACCCGAGCCGACATGACTAGTCATGAACCCATAGTGGCACTAACCTACAGGGACAGGCATACATGAATCAACCTCGAGCATGTCGGTCAACAGCGTATGAATCCGGGCTGTAGCAACTGGGCTAACAGGACTCCGGATGTCTCCGCGTGACATTTCCCCGAAGGGACAGATACAGGAACAAAGTGACTCACATGCCGGCCGGTCTAAGTGTTACGGAGCAGTAGTGCTGGGCTAGCAGGACTCCGGTAAACCGGGCTGTAGCGGACTACCAAAGGCTCAGTGGAAGCACTAGACTATATTTCCCCATAAGAGAGGCTACCAAGGATAAACAACTAGATTGTCGGATCCCACACATAGCAATACACGTCACACGTACGCATAACATGCAAGTATGTGCTGCACAACATGACATCACAACATAACTCAAACTCATATAGATAAAGGCCCAGAAGAGCCACATAGCATTCAATACAAACAGGGGTCTCATGACCCATCATTCAGAGCATACAAGCAACAGAAGCATTACATGTCTGAGTACAGATAACTAAAAAAGGAAAAGACTAAGAAGCCTGACTAAACACGACCCTCCCAAGGGTACAAGATCGTAGCTGGGATACAAGCTACTCGTCGAGGTCACTAGTGTAACCAACTGCAAAACATAAATAAGCAAACGTGAGTACGAAGGTACTCAGCAAGTCTTACATCAGAACTATCTACATATGCAACGTTATCAACAAAGGGGGTGGTGGAGTCTTAACAGCAGCAAGCCAGCTTTGACTCAGTGGCTAACCTATACTACGAGTATCAGAAACTTCTTTGAGGTGACAAGACGCACACGAGTCCACATATTCACCATATCAATACTCCACTATGGATCCGTTCCCGTCTCCCTACGAGAAGGCCACCCATAGCACTCACGCTTATCTTGCGGATTTTAGAGTATCCACTTCAAGTTGTCTATGTACTACGTAAGTCCTCCAAGTTTCCATATCCGAGGAAAACGGCTATTCGAATAGATAATGTTAACCCTGCAGGGGTGTACTTCTTCACACACACGCTCTTGCCACTTATCGCCCTGTACACGTCATGTACCTCGGCAACCTTCAAGCGGAAGCCGAGCGAGGGTGTCGGCCACGACCTGACTAACCACACCAGTCTCTCGTCCAGGTTTATCGCCTATTCGAGTTCCATCCGCAAGGAGTTCCGGCCAAAGTCTCCAGTACGGCCCCAAACGATGTGTGCAGGGTTCCCAAGCCAACCATCCGGGTGCCACTTGGTACACCGTGCCACGGTGCCTAGTCTGTCCCAAGCCTGTCCCGTCGGACACCACCTGGTAGACAAGTAGCACTACCTACAAACGCCAGAAACTAGTTGCAACTCCTGGACAGAGATCAAGTGGATTAATAAGTCGAGAGGGCCAGATAACCGGAACCCAATGTGTGGTAGTAACTGGACTTGGATAACATACACAGAACTCAGTTCTTAGGGACGGTTCCAATGAGACAACCCACCATGTACTCCTACATGGCCTCTCATCGCTACCTTTACCAAAACGTGTTCACACACTTAGCCTTTATCGGTAGGACATGTTCACCACTCCGATTCATTCCTGATGAATCAGACCCGACACAACTCTAAGCATAGCTGGCATAAAGAAAACAAGCATGGATGAGTAGGCACATCAAGGCTCAAGCAACTCCTACTCATGCTAGTGGGTTTCAACTATTTACTGTGGGAATGATAGGTCATGCAGAGGAATGGGTTCAACTACCGCAGCAGAAAAGTAGCAGTTGAATCGTTGTTATCCTAATGCAGTATAAGGAGCAAGAGCGAGAGAGTGGGATTTATCGGAATGCTCAAGGGGGGTTGCTTGCCTGATAGAACGACGAAGGGGTACGACTCCTATGACAGGTACTTGGGAACACCTTCCGGAGTGGAACCTATCGAGAAGAAATGGTGTGGCGATCAACGCACAAACAAATGCAAAAAAATGATGCATGAGCATGACATGTGCAAATGCTAGTGTTTGGGCTAATGCAAGATGCTACCAAATTGGTTGAAGCCCATTTGAATCAAAGATTCAAATGTAAATTCAAAATGAAGCATTTAAAATGCCCATATTATGTTTTCACTTATACAGCATGTATAAGTTGGTTTTTCATGCATGAAACTGGCATAAATGGATTCCTTGCATTTTTCTGATAATTTTTCATATATAAATTCTTTCATTCTGAGCTACGGTTGAATTATTATGATTTTTTTGAAGTTTAAGCAATATTCTGGAATTTCCTGAGTTAAAATAATTCCAGAAATCAATTATTGCGTCAGCTTGAGGTCAGCACTACGTCAGCAGGTCAACTGGGTTGACCCAGGTCACACCTGACCAGTGGGACCCACCGGTCAGTGACTAACTAAGCTAACCTAGTTTAATTAGCACTAACCTAGGTTAAACTAATTAGTTTTAAACCTAAACTAGAGTAATTAACCGGGCGGGGCCCGCATGTCATAGACCCAGGGGAGGTCAAATCCCCTGGTCAACCGAGCAAACCTGCCGGCGGCTCGACGCCGGCGAGGCCAGACGCGGCGGCGCGGCACGGAAATGTGCTACAGGGCGCCATTTGGCGCGCGGAGCGCAGCTATGGGGTGCTGGGACTCGCGCGCATCCAGGGAAGCACGCAGCTGGGCGTGGGGTGGCCGGAACCATGGCCGGCGACGAAGTTTGCGGCGGCCGGAGTTCGGCCAGGTGTGCGCGGGGTGTTGTGGGGCACGGTAGGAGCTGCGAGCCGGTCCGCTCGACTCGCCAGAGTGCACTGAGTGCAACGGTGAGCTCGGTTGCGAGCTGCGGCGGCTGTGGCCACGACGGCGAGGGGCTGCGGTGGCGATGGCTTCGGCTAGGGTGGAAACAACGACTGCGACGCGGGAACGAGGGGGAGAAGAGGGGGGAAACAGGGAGATGCTCACGACGATCACGCGAAGCAGCACGGCGGGCTCGGGGGAGGCCTGGTGACGGCGAATCGACGGTTGTGGACGGGGGAGCCCGAGGTGGAAGACAATGGCGATGGCGGCGTTCCAGGGCATCCGGCGCCATGCGTCTCGACGAGGAGGCGTAGCCCACAGCGGCGGAGCGTGTGGACACGACGAAGGGGCGAGGGGACGGCGGAGAGCGCGTCGGCGGTGAGCTGCGGCGACGGCAGCGCCTCGGCTGTCGCGGGAGAGGGTGACAGAGGAGGAGACAAGGACGAGGGAGAGTGAGAGGGGGTCGGGGAGGCTGCGTGGCATCTCCAGGGACGTCCAGTGGGAGGCGGCAAGCAGGAGGTGGCCGGACGTGCGCCGGTGTGCATCGGCCACGCGCTCGGCGTCCTCCTGGCGCGGTGGAGAAGACTACTGGCAGGGCCGTCCAGCTGGGCCGCATAGTGCCAGGCCTCAGGTAAGTGGCCCAGGTAAGGGTTTTTCCCTTTTTTTGTTTTCTTTTCTATTTCTGACATTTGTTTTTGACTTAAAATAAATACTACCACAAAATAAAAAGGTTGAGATTCCTTGTGACCACTAGTTACAATATACCAGAGGCCCTCACCAAATTCCAACATTTTTGGAGCCTTTAAAATATTTATATTATTTTAAACAGCTCCAATTCAAATATGGGTTCATTCAAAAATCCAAAATGTTTAGCAAAAATGTGCATCACCTCTGGTTGTTGTTTGCAACATTTTCCAAAGTCCATGCACATTTTTGAAGAGCATTTTGGGTTTATTGAAATTCCAATTTTAATTTGAACCTATTTGAATTTTCTTTGGTGCTAGGGTTTGAAACATCCCCATTTCAATTTCATTTGAAACTTAACATGATGCACAAAGCAAACCTAGGTCATACCAGAACTAGGGATCTGACAGTGAACTAGACAAAACACTCTTTTTTGGAATGAGTGTCTTGTGCAGTTCAACTAAAATGTCACGTGGGCAACATCTCTCAATTTTGGTGGAACTTCACAAAATGGTGATTGGAGTTTCCAAAATCTCCGTCAAATTCTGCGGGTAATCTCGTGCAACAGTTTATTAGCCTTTGCAAGATGAGCCATCACTGTCACCACAATGGCACTTTATTTTAGTGGAACTGCACAAAAGGATTAGCAAATTATAGTTGCACCTTACATGAGTAGGACAACCAATCTTAATGTTCCTCAATTTTAGTGCAACTACTAAAGAACATGCCAGCTCACGAGAGCAAGTACTTCTTGCTAGCTGAATGATGCAATCTTTGCTTCATTTCAGGTGAACTGTAGAAAAAGGCGTATGAATTGAATCGTAGAAGTCCAGGCAGGCCTCTTCCGAGTGGAGCTGCAGGTTGAGTTCAAGGAGTGCCACAATTATAGTAATCAGGCTCTTCTTATTTGTGCTGTGCAAATAGTAATACTCAACTACAGATGTTGTGACGGTCAAGAGCATTCACCAAGTTCTTCGGTTGTATGACACGGCTAGCCAAGATGGATTTAATCCCGATATTCACTTTATCAAAAGGATCTAATGGGTTGGTTCTGAATCTTGCAAGCTGGGAATCAATGAGATGTGTAGGCATATTTGTTGTACTTATGATTTGAATCTTATTTGTTGGTTATGAATTTTGCAAGATGGGAATCAATGAGATGTGTAGGCAACTTTGTTGTACTTATTATTTGGATCTTATTTGTTGGTTCTGAATCTTGCAAGCTGGGAAACATGGCATGATGATGCAGAGGACAACAACCATAAGAAACAGTTCAAAGTTGGTAGTATTATCTACGTGAAAGTGCCAATACAGACCCGCTCGTGAACCGACATGTGGCCGGAGTAGGTTTCTTAATGGAGGCGTTTGAATGCGCCGATGGTGCATCTTCTGCCAGACGTGTAGCAAGCGAGGGATGGGTAGTAACTATTGTCGCCTGTACATACTCAGTTTACTATTGAATCCAGTTCCCCAAGAGCTGAAAAACAAACTGCTGTCGCCGCCTACCCACTCATTCACTTGAAGAGACTCCAACGGCGATCTGAGGGGTGAGCCTGCTGGATATGGACTTCAGCAAGGAGTTCCCCTTTGAGTTCGTCATTCAGTCCTGTTGCTGCACCAAGTTGAATGTGATGTACACCAACGATCTGGAATCGGTGAAGCTTTGCCTCGCCGAGTTCAAGCAGTACCTACAGGACGGGAAAGCACAAGGTCGCAGGACTTAGACCTTGTGCCCATCCATTCGTCTCCTGACAAGGACCAGCGGATCGCCGTCGCCCAGGTATGTGTGCGGGACGAGGTTGTCGTCTACCACTACTGTAGGGCCATCAGAGGTTCTGGAGCATTCGCCCGTTTCATCAGCAGCGCCGACTGCACCTTCGCTACGATGGAGAGAAGGAAGAACGTGACGATTTGACCATCTGGTGCAACAAGCTTGTCGACATCCAGAAGCAATACAAGATCATCGGCAACGGGAAGGAGAAGGACTCTGTGGTTGACCTTGACGAGACCATCATCGACCCCTGATACGCCAACATGTAAGAAGACAACGATACCAAGGACCTGAACACGTGGGAGGTACCTCTGAATCTAGCCTATATAACCTACGCGGCCAAGGACGCATACGCAAGCTACGACATGTACATGCGGATCTTGGACATGAGGGTGTGTCTGCTTTCCGTAACCGATGAGTACATGGACAGCCGCAGTGTCATGATCAAGCGTGCTAGGAAGGTCTAGATGTTGTACTTTATCTATTTATAAGCACCTTTATCATCTGAGTGTTTCATGCATTAGCCTATGTGTCGTAATTATCTGTTTTGTCTGAAATATTTCTTTTAAGAATGCATTAACCTGTTGCTTTTTTTAGTGGCTATTTTCTTATGTATGTAACTAGTTCACTTGTTCGTTTTAAAGAAAACTAGTTCGCTTGGCTGCCGTGCTTTGAATCTCCTTCCTGCCAACATATTCCCCTTCTCAGGTGGACCCAGAAGGTCTCATACACAGACATATGGGACCAACCACCTCTCCATTTGTAGTTCTTTATTTTTCTCAATCTTTCGTCCTCTTCCTATACAGCGGCTGGCCATCCCTCTACTCCCACACACTGTCCGCTCGGCGGCAGCTCCAACGGCCCACCCTGCACTCGAACAAGTCAACCCTCATATTCCCCTCCGCCTGCGTCTTCCCCCGCTCCGGTTCGTTCGGTCCGAGGTCTCGACGTCGTCCTCCGCC
Organism: Triticum urartu; assembly: GCF_003073215.2. Lineage (NCBI taxonomy): Eukaryota > Viridiplantae > Streptophyta > Magnoliopsida > Poales > Poaceae > Triticum > Triticum urartu. Next base: position 413,594,582 of record NC_053023.1, read on the forward strand.
TTGGTGCTCTCACCGCGGTGCTGCCATATGTCGTTCCCAACATGGTCAGCAAAACAGGAGGAATCGGGAGACAACTATTCATCGAGAGGCTGACAGTCCCAGGCCCACCAGGTCCATGGCCTAGGTTTTGTTGTTTAACATGGGCAGCCCACGACATGTTTCAGCATTTTTTGGATCCAGCAGGTATCAAGCGGCCTCTGCGCCTCCCAACCTAGCTTGTCTATAACATCAGCATCCCAAGTTATGTTTGTTTTTGCAAGACGACGCACAGCTCAGTTCTATTTTTCTATAAGAATGCAAAACTGAACCTGCGTTTTCTATAAGAATGCAAAACTGAACCTATATTTATATCTTATTTTATTACATATATATAATAGAAACAACATAAGGTTTCGTTAAACCTGCCATTCGTCCAACCATTTTATAGAACTTCCCATTCCCTTTATTTTTTGTTTTCATTAATCCTATATCTGACTTTTCTCCCACTTTATTTTTCGATGGAAACTGAGTTTTCTCCCAGTACTTTTCCCTAGAACCAACTCAACTGTCCCACGTCTAGCCTAAAAAAATACCCCACGTCCTATTAACTCATCAAATTAAAATGATATTTTATTTCATAAGTTGAAAGTTCTTACAAAATAATAATAATAATTGTTTATATATAACTTGGCAAGTTAACTCCTAGTGATTGCGTACATAAGCTTGCAAAGATTTTACTAACCAATGCAGTAATATACGTGCAATCATGTGTTTATGTTTTTATAACATTTCTCTGTCGAGCACAACATGATATTTTCACCCAGCCCAGCCAGTCCGTAGATTTCAAGAAAAATGCAAATGGGCTTTAAATTCTACCATATATATAAACGGGCTGCATAGATGCTACATCATTATTTCACCCAGCCCACCAAATGGACCAAAAAAACAAATGGACTGGCTGGCATGTGGGCCAGTAGGTCGAAGCCTCACAAGGCGTTGGATTTACATCCAACGACCGACATTCTTTTTCAATCTCTCGTCTTCTTCCCCCAGCGCTGTCGGGACCGCCTGCTCCAGCCTCCGGCGTCCAGCGGTGTTGTTTTGCGCGCCTCAGTGAAACACTACCCCGCCGATGGCTAGGCCATCCCTCCACTCCGCACCTCCTGTTATTCTCTGCCGAGTGTAGGCCCACCCCGCACCCGGACCAGTCAAGTTTCCCACTCCTTTCCGTCTGCGACTCCACTGTCGCGTCTTCCCCATCTCCAAGTCGTTCCAGTCTAGGGCCTCGCCGTCGTCCATCGCCTCTCTACGCTTGGTGCGGTGTGGTTAACAAACGAGAGTCATTGGAAGAGGACTGTACTTGGAGAGCCTGACGGCTGGGACCCACGAGGTCCATGGTCGCACGCAAGGAAAGTTCCTCCTTATTAAGATGTTTCCTCCCCCTGTCAGCTGGGACCCACCGGCTGTATCTTCGCACAGAAGGAAGTGCCTCCTTGTTATGCGAAAAAAAATCATTCCTCCCGATGACAGCTAGGACCCGGCAGATTTGGTGGCTAACTTGTTGGCCTACTAAGCAGACATGTACGCAGGGCTTTGTCAACTTAATCAACAAATGATTCTAGCAGCCGTACCGTTGGATGTTAATCCAACAGCCATGCTCCTTCTTCAACCTCTGTTCTTGCTCCTGTCTCCCGTGGGCGGCAGTGCTCTCGCGCACCCGAACCCGTCAAGTTTCCCACTCCTCTCCATCTGCGACTCCACTGACGCGTCTTCCCCATCTCTGGGTCATTCCAGTCTGGGGCCTCGCCGTCGTCCACCGGCATTGGTGCGCTCGGCACGGTGTGGTCAACATGGTCAACAACCAAGAGTCATCGTAAGATGACTGTACGTGAGAGGCTGACAGTGGGGATGCACCACGCCCATGGACGCATGCATGCAACTACATCCTTTTTACCCTAAAAAAATAATGTTTTCTCCCCCTAACTGTTGGGACCCACCAACTACATCTTCACACGCAAGGAAGTGCGTCCATATTACAGGCAAAAAAAAAATGATTCGCCCCCCTGAGTGTTGGGACCCACCAGCTACATCTTCGCATGCAAGGAAGTGCCTGACAGTTGGGACCTACCTGGTCGAAGCATATGTAGCGTTGTCATTCTGGTCGCGAACGTGTACGTACATACAATCGATTTATCTGCAGGCTGCAGTGATGAACCGTGGCCTTGTAAGGAAGGGCACGTGTCGTAGTAGAGGCGCGCACATGTCATAGTAGAGGCGCGCACGTAGCATGTACACGTACGTACAACGACCATGTTGCAAGAAAGTAAATACGGCCACGTACGTACATATGGGCGGGGTCTTGAACGCCTACTCACACATACGTACGGCCAGAGCTCGTGTACATGGCTGGGTTGGAACGGAGAAACTGTGTCCTCGTTGTTTTTATCAGGAGCCAACCGGCTTGGATGGAACAGGTGATGGAAACGAGGCCTGGCGTGCCACAGAACAGAGAAAACGGCCTTGTATTCGACTGGCCATGGTCGAAACGGGATCTTGTTCATCGGGAGGGGTCTGGCATACCGCAAAACAGAGGAAACGGACCTCATACGGTGGAAATGGGGTCTAGTTGATTAGGTGGGGTGTGGCGTACTGCAAAACGGAGGAAACAGACTTGTGTTGGAGCGCTACGGTCGAAACAGGGGTCCTGTTCATCGGGAGGGGTGTGGCGTGCCGCAAAACGGGACTCCACTTGATATTGTTCATCTCCACCATCGACCTCCTCCAGCCTCCACGGGCTATTGTTCATCCACCGTCGACCTCCTCCAGCCTCCACCTACGACTGTTCATCCATGGATTCCTGTTCATCCAGCCTCCACCGCGCGCTCCTCCTCCGGCTACTGTTCAACCATCCCTCTTCAAGGGGTCCTGTTCAACCACCCCTCCACGAGCTACTATTCATCTAGCCCTCCACTGGCTACTGTTCAACCATCCCTCCACGGGGTCCTGTTCATCCAGCCGTCCACGGGGTCCTGTTCATCCACCGACTCGATCGATCGGGGTACCGTTCATCCAGCGGCAACGGTCTCTACTACCATGGGGTCATGTTCATCCAACCCCCATAGGGAACTGTTCATCCAAACCCCCTCAACAACGCTCATTGTTCATCCAGAGGCAGCATCGATCCGCTTCAGTTACCAGCAGTAGCGAAGGAATCACACTCGGGTTCAGTTAACAGCAAGGGATCGATCGATCGCTCGGGTTCAGTAACGCGTAGCCTGCAATGCAATCACTCTGGTTCAGTTAGAGCCCAATGCCTAGTAGACACGCGCGTATGTACGAGAGAAACACGCATCGTTCGGCCCCCGACCACCCACTGTAACCGGGAACTCCCCGATATTTTCCTCGCCCTCACTTCTACCATGGTTTTTTCCGTCATGGACGGCCCAAAGGATGTCATGCAGCTGCGTCTCCTGCCCGCCCAAGATGAAAAGCCAATTTTATGTCATGATTTTTTTTCATAGAAGTAGGACCCCACCACATCTATGATGATACCGGGTTTTGTCACAATTATTGTCATAGAAGTGTCATAAGTATGACAGAAAAAAAATTAGTTCGGCCCAAAATGTCATGGATGTGTCTTTTTTTGTAGTGATATGCGTGAGAGTTTGATCCATAGCCAACAAATATGCCCTCAATTGTTTTGTATTGAAATTTTCCTAACAGTTTTCTTTTGTTGAGGATGAAACATTTGCACCCAAATACACGAAAGTACTTGACATTTGGCTTGTTCCCAGTTAGGAGCTCGTATGGAGTCTTTTCCAATATTGTGCGGAGGAAGAGACGGTTTGATGCATGGAATGCGGTGTTGACAGCCTCGGCCCAAAAACTATGTGGCGACTTGTATTCATCCAACATGGACCTTGCCATCTCCACAAGTGTACGGTTCTTCCTTTCGGCTACACCATTTTGCTGAGTAGTGTATGGAGCTGAATATTGATGCTCAATCCCTTCATCACTAAGAAATTCTTCCAAGGTGTAGTTCTTGAACTTAGAGCCATTATCACTTCTTATTGCCAAGATTTCTTTGTCAAACTTGCATTGTGCTTGCTTGGCAAAATCAATGAAGGTGATCTTCGTCTCACCCTTGGACTTGAGGAAAAACACCCATGTATATATTGAGTAATCATCAACAATGACAAGCCCATACCTTTGTTTATCTTCTCTCTTCTCATAAGGGCAATCGTTGGAGAAGTGATTGGTTTCTTCATAGTTGTAGCATTTTCTCACTTTGTTCTTCCGGAATCTCCCCTTGAATTTTCCCACACTAAACTTCTTGACAAAGAGAGCAATGTCTTCATATGAAGGACTCTCATCGGAGTCAATCTCATCACCATCTTCATCCTCATCAACTTCCTCTTCTTCACTTTTCTCTTCTTCATATACATGCTTGGCCTTCAATGCAAGATTGATTTTTGATGTTGAGGTACCATGCATGGCAAGATGTTTTGTAGCATTTGCCTTTGACTCTTCAAATAGTTGGAAGGTGGATATGATGACATGCGGAGTCATTTACTTGAATCCATGGTGGTGTCTTATGTCGCACACCATTTGATGATGATATGGAGCAAGAGCATGAAGCAACTTGTCCACGAGAAATTGCTTAGTCAAGTTGAATCCGTCTTGTGTCTTGTCACACTCACAAGACTCAATGTCAGCGGTGAGAGTCATGAGACGCTCAAGGAGTTGCTTGGGAGATTCACCTTTCTCCATAATTTTTTTTGCAATTGACCCTTGGCAATTTCATATTGAGCAAGCTGAAGAGTGGAGGTACCGGTCTTGGTCCTCACAATGCTATCCCATAATTCCTTGGCACTTGTGATATGTATGTATGGTCTCCTTTGATTGTCAATCATACCTCTCCTTATGCACATGGTTGTTGTGTCGTTGAGATTCTTGTCATATACCTCTCTTGGAGTAAGACTCTTCGGGTCAACAGCTTGGTAGGAATACTCCAAGATCACCAACATCTCATCATTTCCATATCAAAGATGATCCTGCGTAGCAACTCTCCACAAAGCAAAATCGGTAGTGTCATCAAGTAAAGGAGGTTTGCCTTGAGGGTTATACTTTGGTTTCTCTATTGGAGGTCTTACATAAAGCCAAGGAACACTGGAGTATTCATTACTAGGAGGTTGCCGGCCAAGTGAAGGAGTAGGCATAGCTGGCCTCGAGGCCGCACCACCAGAAAGTGGTGCAAGCATCGTGGTTAGTGTGGCTAGTCTCATTTGGACCAAGGCCTCAAGAGAAGCATCATGCTCCTCCTTTTTCTTAGCAAGCGCCTGTTCCAGATCCTCAGAAGTAAAGGACTTTGACTTCCGTGGAAGCCGTGCCCGTATTCTTCGGTTCCGCAACAAGGGGAGTACCATCGGGGTTCATCTTGCTCTAGGGTGGTTAAGCCACAAGAATAGAGCACGAGGCTCTGATACCAATTGAAAGGATCAAGATGGACCTAGAGGGGGTAAATAGGTACAATTACAAATTTTAATTATTACTTAGTAATTTTAGGCAATAATGCGAAATATGAAAGTGAGCCTAACAATTGCAAGTATGATGCTAAGAGCTAAGTAAGGTAAACAAGTAACACAACTATGTGAGTAAGCAAGCACAATATGATATAAGTAAGGCCTAAGAGACAAGTAACCACAAGTAGGAAGTTAGGGTTAGGGATAACCGCAACTTCGAGAGACGAGGATGTATGCGGATGTTAACTTCCTTGGAGGGAAGCTACTTCACCGTTAGAGAGGTGGATGTTACCATGAAGGCACACCAATGCCACAAAGGCTCACCCTATTCTCCCTTTGAGACAACACCACAAAGGTGTTTCTCAACCACTAGTGGCAGACCTTGGGGTGGTCTCCAAACCCTCACAAACTTTCCGGGGGTAATCACAATGGTCGATTCCTCTCCGAAATACTCCTACCGCCTAGGAGTCTCCAACCTCCAAGAGTAACAAGAACGATGGGGAAAAGCTCAAGACTTGCTCAAATCACGATTTCCTTTGGTGTTGTAACACCCCGAGAATCATGCTATAGTAATATCCCCCTAATGGTGGCCATGTCATCGTGATTACTATGCAAATTTCCACTTGTTCAAAAATCAAAGTCAAATTCAAATTTAAATTGCAAGTGAAATTATTATTTCTGGTAACGGTAAAACAAAAATGTTCGATGGGTCGCAAATATTCACTAAGGAGTTATCATGTAGAAACGAACATCATTTGACTCACAGATAAATCCCTAGTAACATTTAAGTGGTCCAACATCACTAAAACAAAACTTTTAAATTCAAACACAAACTTAGATAGTTGTTTTTGAGCCCAAACTTTTTGTGTAGTCCAAGAATAACATCTAGTATTTATGTGCCAAGTTTCAACCCTGGCAAAATTTATTTAAGTACACAACTTATATGCAAAACATCTGAGAAAATACAAATCAGAAAAGAAAAGACTCTCTTTCACTTTAGCCCAACCGCTACTATGCACTGGCCCAGCCCAATGGGGGTCATCCTTTTTCCCTCTACAAGACAGAGATCATGGCACACATCCAACTACCATGGCTGCCGCTGGGCGTGCGTGTCGGCCATCCTGTGATTCACCTGATGGATAAGACGCCATGGACCCCCTTGCGAACCCTAGCTACCTCATCCCCCCATGTGTCACCCTCTTCCTCCCCCGCATGAGACCGCCGCCACCGTCACCATGGCCGTCGTCGTCTACTTGCTCACTGTCGCCCCCGCCGCCTAGGACCGCGCCAGGAGCCTCGCCGTCGTCCGCCTCGTCCTCTCCGACCACCACCTCGAGCTCGGCGGCACCTCACCGACGGGATCGATGCGTCTTCCTCGCCTACGGCCATCGCTGCCCGGCACCCAATCTACCTCATCAGAGCTCCATCGCCACGCCAGCCGCGCCCTCCGCCTCCCCTTGTGAGCACCACTCCCATTCCCCTCATTCGCCCCCCGATCCGTCGTTGTTTTGTCGTAGCCAAAGGTCGCCGTGGCTGCACGCGCCCGTGGATGTGCTCCCGTGCACCCTACTAGTCGGCCGCGCCCCCCCCCTCCGTGTGCTCCTGCCCCATCCCGTGGCTGCCTTCTGTTGCTGACTGCTGCTTGTTGCGCGCGCGCCTGGCCGGCTGCTGCCTTGCCGCTACTGCCGGCACTGCTTCTGATGCTAACACCGCTGTCGCTCCTAGTGTTGCTGCTTCTTAGCTTACTGCCGCTGCTAGCTTTGGCCGCCGTGGCCTCTGTGCCCGTGCGTCCGTCACAGCCATGGCCTTTGGCTAATGCACGTTGGGGTTGGCCCCTTTGTTTAGATTAGGTGCTAATCCCCAACTAAAACAAGCTCCTGTTAGACTATTTTAGTTTTGTTTTAGTTGTACCCTATGACCTGTGGACCCTGCTGATAATTAGAAGGTTAAATCTAATTGAAAATGGCCAAGCCTATGACATGCGGGACCCACTGTTACTATTCACCTGTTTACCAGTCAATTGTTGACTGGGTCAACTAGGCCCACTGCCCCCACCTGTAAGCCACTGTGACTAGTCCATAATGGGTACCCATAGCAACTTACCGTTGTAATTCGGATTAATAATAAATTCAGAAAATTATTAAAACTTTGAAAATTAATATAAAATAAACCGTAGCTCGGATGGAAAAACTTCATACATGAAAGTTACTCAGAACGACGAGACGAATCCGGATACGCAGCCCGTTCGTCCGCCACACATCCCTAGCATAGCGAACACGCAACTTTCCCTCTTCGGTTCATCTGTCCGATAATGCGAAACACCGGGAATACTTTCCCAGATGTTTTCCCCCTTCACCGGTACCACCTCGTACCGCGTTAGGGAACACCTAGCATCACACTTTGTCTTGTCGTGCATCTGTTTGCTTGATATTTATTGTTTCTTCCCCCCTCCTCTCTCGCTAGACACCGAGACCGATGCTGCTGCTACCCAGTACGACTACGGAGTTGACGACCCCTCTCTCTTGCCAGAGCAATCAGGCAAGCCCCCCCTTTGATCACGAGATATCGCCTATTCTTCTCTCTACTGCTTGCATTAGAGTAGTGTAGCATGTTACTGCTTTTCGTTAATCCTATTCTGCTGCATAGCCTGTCATTGTTGCTACAGTTGTTGATACCTTACCTGCAATCCAAAATGCTTAGTATAGGATGCTAGTTTATCATCAATGGCCTTACACACTTGTCCGTCTGCCATGCTATACTACTGGGCCGTGATCACTTCAGGAGGTGATCACGGGTACAAATACTATATACTTTTACATACTTAGGTTACTATTCGGAGATGGGGGCTGAAGGGGCAGGTGGTTTCATCCAGGTAGTGGTGGGCCTGAGTTCCCAAAGGCCCCTGACGGTTACTTTGTGGCGGAGCGACAGGCAGGTTGAGACCACCTAGGAGAGAGGTGGGCCTGGCCCTGGTCGGCGTCCGTGGTTATTTCAGAATAACACGCTTAACAAGATCTTGGTATTTGATCTGAGTCTGGCTACTGGCCTATACGCACTAACCATCTACGCGGGGACAGTTATGGGCACTCGACGTCGTGGTATCAGCCGAAGCCTTCGTGACGTCAGCGACTGAGCGGCGCGCGTCGGGTTGGACCGCGTAACGCAACTTCCTTTGTAATGGAGGTTGCTAGGTCTGCTCTCCGGCCGCGTACGCAACGTGCAGATGTGCAATGGACGATGGGCCCAGACCCCTGTGCCATAGGATTTAGATCGGCGTGATGACCTCTCTGTTGTGCCTAGGTAGGGCTGCGACATGTTGATCTTCCGAGGCCGGGCATGACCCAGGAAAGTGTGTCCGTCCAAATGGGATCGAGCGTGTTGGGTTATGTGGTGCACCCCTGCAGGGAAGTTAATCTATTCGAATAGCCGTGATCTTCGGTAACAGGACGACTTGGAGTTGTACCTTGACTTTCTGACAACTAGAACCGGATACTTAATAAAACACACCCTTCCAACTGCCAGATACAACCGGTGATCGCTCTCTCACAGGGCGACGAGGGAGGATCATCGGTTAGGATTATGCTACACAATGCTACTTGCTGAACTTACCATCTACTCTCTTCTACATTCTGCAAGATGGAGGTGGCCAGAAGCGTAGTCTTCGATAGGACTAGCTATCCCCCTCTTATTCCGGCATTCTGCAGTTCAGCCCACATATGATACCCTTATTCCATTTGATACCAATGCATACATATGTATTGTAGCTTCATGCTTGCGAGTACTTTGGATGAGTACTCATGGTTGCTTTGCTCCCTCTTTTCCCCCTTTCTATACTCGATTGCTGCGACCAGACGTTGGAGCCCAGGAGCCAGACGCCACTGTCGATGATGACTACTACTACTCGGGAGGTGCCTACTACTACGTGCAGCCCGCCGCCGACGACCAGGAGTAGTTTAGGAGGATCCCAGGCAGGAGGCATGTGCCTCTTTCGATCTGTATCCCAGTTGGTGCTAGCCTTCTTAAGGCAAACTTGTTTACTTATGTCTGTACTCAGATATTGTTGCTTCCGCTGACTCGTCTATGATCGAGCTCTTGTATTCGAGCCCTCGAGGCCCCTGGCTTGTAATATGATGCTTGTATGACTTATTTTAATTGTAGAGTTGTGTTGTGATATCTTCCCGTGAGTCCCTGATCTTGATCGTACACGTTTGCATGTATGATTAGTGAATCGGGGGCATCACAAGTTGGTATCAGAGCAGACTGCCTGTAGGAATCCCCCTTCCACACTCCTTGCCAAAGTTGAGTCTAGTCGATGAAAACTGTTTTACTAACATGGCTGTGCGTCCCGTGGGCCCACGTCACCATTGGGTGGTATTAGAATCTTTGGCTCCTCATATATACTCTGGGACTCTGATCTCTCTCCTATTCGGGTTAAATGGTTTTACTAAATCTGACTCTAGGTTCTCGTAACTACTTCCTCCCGGAGAGCCCCTTATTACAGAGGATCACCTGCTGCGCCAGAAGATTCCGAAGATACTCTCTGATGTTCTCCCGAGACCCTGGTGCCCTTTGCCATTGCCATCCCTACCGCCGATAAATCGTTATGAATAACTACCTGCAATTGTCGTTCATACCTTCATCCCCAATTGCTCTTGTTATTACAAGATTTCCTGAAACATTCCAATATCTCGAGAATCCATTATGCCTGCTGCCTTGTAGCTCCATTTCTACTTTAATACATATACGGATAATTGCTTGCACTTGCCGAGTATCCGCTCATCCCTAGTTGTTCATGTGTTTCACAAAAGTCCTTGAAATACCATTCGATTTTCTAGAAATCCTGAGCAGCCCATTGCTCTGGATTTCCTTGCCTTCCTGTATTATGGTTAATCCCAGAAGTCTCGTAGCCTTATTGGCATCCCTTGTCATTATCATTTTGAGTCCATTGGTTCAATAAGTTGCGAATGCTCGCAATCCTTAATCAGATCCTAGAATTCATCCTTCTGGCTCAGATGCCGTTTTAAACATGAGCTGGATCTCGACCAATCAAATTTTGCCATCGATTGTAACTCTAAGGCTATTCAACTTATCCATCCCTAATCAGAGCATTACTTATGATCCCTTGTCTTGGAATTGATAATTCATTTGCATTTGAGATTTGAGTTAGTTAGTTGTTTCTATAAAATGATCTGCTTGCATTCCTTCTTCCTCTGGTTGAGTATCGATGCTCACACTAGATCCCTTGTGGACCACCAGATCCTTTGTTGGATTTTATCCGACAGCGTCCTTCATATCCTATAAGCTTGTGAGCCTTTCCTCAGATACATAATGCCTTTGGTAAATTGTATCATCTGCTTTCTCTAGTGTGCTCTACTATCGAGCTTATGTTATTTATTCCTGAAATTGTGGTATATGCTCCTAAGATGCCTTGATGGGTTGAACCTATGACTTCCCCAAACCGTATGAACCCGAAAGTTTTCGTGAGTCATACTCTTCTGTTGTTTCGCCAGATAAAATTTCTACACTACAGCCTCATCAAAAGCGAGAAGTAAAATGAAAGGTTATGCATTGAAGAAGTGGGAGACGACCTTGAGCCTTTGCGTTCATGCCCATGGACCCGATGTGGAACTCATCATCGAAGCTTCTTGAAAATGATAATAATCCCCTTGTTATAAGTTCGTCCTGTATCTATGTTTGGTCCTTTGCAATCAAGGTTCCGACCATATTCTCCCCTTAATACCATTTCTCGGACAAGTTGGAGTACTTGTATTGTGCAGATCATTGCACCTGTCCAACCTTTACTTTGATCTAATGTCGAGTATTACACTATGATATCTTGATAATGTTATGGGACTGCATAACTTATTATGGGTTCTTCATTAACTGTTATTTCTCACCGATTCCAATTTTTTTGGGTTCTGGGTTGTCATCAACCGAGAACACCGATATGTGAACCGATTCCGCATTTCGGTTCGATAACCCTAATTAATTTTTGTTGCTTATGAGTTTAATAATCCTTCAAATCATTCCTAGTCTGATCGGCTATACCATTATTGGGCTAATTTTTAACTGTGCTACCTGGTCCTTCTTCATGGAGCACAAATTTCGACAGTGAGCTAATCTTACGTCGATCTTCCTGGTCGTATCATTTCTCCTTGAATAGCAAACTTGATTTCGAGTTTGTTTCATACCCATGGTTCTGATAACTTTCGCTTCACCCTTCCTTTTGCTTGATGTCATCGATGATTGATTATATCCTTGTGAAACCCCCTCGACAAGTGTATCGTGATCATCATCAACATTTTGACCCTTTCCGGGATATCTATCGAATTCTTGATGAGAAATACCATCCTTGCCCCTCAATGATTTGTGTTATCATCGGCATCTTTATTGCCCTCCCTCCAACACAAACTTGTTCATTTTTCGTGTAGTACCTTGAGTTCCTTGCTATCCAGCTTATGTTATGTTCTACCTTGGAGTATTGCCAACTTTTACGTCAAGGAGATTATGAGAATTGCTCCACCCCTTAAAAATTCTTGAAATAGTGATACTTCTCACCATCACCATTCTTTCTTGGTTCCCGTGTTGATTCTAACCGGGATACCAACAAGTGAACGGTGCTGTTTGGATTCCCTCCTTCTAGCAACCCTATTGCTTTGAAGTTAATGGTTGACATTTCATTCTTAGACCATTGGTTATCGAATCACCATTATAACATCGGTCATGCTACCTACGCCCATGTTTCGGGGGCACCTTTCAAACAATGTTTAATTGTGAATGTTTTCCTCGAGCATAACTCATTATATCATTTGATCTGACAAATGTTATCTCCTTGTTCACATAATTGTGGGAATCCATCTTTTTGGAAATCTTGAGGATTGTCGCTGAAACCCTCAGCCACCCCTCGTTCTCTCCTTGGTTTAATGATGAACTCCTGTTTCGGAACTCTCTTCCATAGTTCGTTCCCCGAGAGTCTTACGATGTCACCTTGTTAATTTGTGTCGCACCTTTTCTTCTCAGGCATCCTGAGCCTGAGGTATCCCAACACCAATCAGATCTGAATCTCAGTCAGAGATAATGGCTGGAACATATTTGCAAGAGTTTTAACATTGGTCTTTAAATGTCCCAGTAAGGTGATGTCATGCCTAGCACCCCTGGCCGGAGGACCTATTGTTATAGTTCTCTCTTTTTAGCAAAGTTAACCATTCTTCTGTGAGGAAATTTTAAGACTTATTCTATAAGTTGTTCCTGATGAATCATTTGTATATCCAAGGTCCGACCTTGCTTGAAGACCATGTTAATGCTATCTCAAAGCATGTCAGTGGTACTCTGATTTTCAATAAAAACATTGGGAGCACAAATGCTAAATTTTCCTTATCAATTATCCAAACACCGTTGTATGGGTAATGTCATGAAATTTCTCTCCCATTCCTAAATGGTTTTCTACTTTATATCCTGACATGGATATCATGCTCTGCATGTCCTTGGGAAGGATATACCCCTGAAATATGTGTTTAAACACATTTTCCTTTCCATTGTTCTGTTTAATCTGATAATCACATTTTCCTTTTCATTGTTTGGTTTAACCTTTCTTGTGATCAATATGATCTAAGCAGTTATAGTCTACTACCTATGTAAACACCTCAGTGTACATTCATGTCGGTAAGACCCTGTTACTATTGTTGATGACATTCCGATAACCACCGATGGACGAGAACTCTACCTATTGGTCCGCCTCGTTCAAACGAGCAGGAGAATAGTTCTCTTCATCCCTCGCCCTTGGTATCGATGTTGCTGCCGACATAACTGACAGGCTACCCTCTGACATGCCTTTCTATCGTGATCGTGCAAGATGTCGGCCCCCTTTCTACTTTAAACCACATGGTGGACCCATAACCCACAGTTCCACAGGATTGAAACCTGACTCTCCTGTTCAACCCTGTTTCTAATGGTTATTCCTCACGCTTGGCTTCGTATTTAATTCACGTGCCACCTTCCTAGTGCTCTTTTCTGGTATCAGACGCCATACATATTCCATTGTTCTGAACCCCTCTCTCACTCCGTTTCAGGCATCAAACGTTTGCCTACCCGCTTGAAAATTCTCATGCCTATTATTATTTCTCACGATGCATTTTCTGAGTTCCAACTCGAGAGATACTAATATGTTCATTCATGGGTTAAGCCCGAATGAATACCCTCTTAGCATTCTATCGTTGCCGAGCTGCCCTTACCTATTCATAAGTACGATGAAGACCCCGAAGAAAGGACGACAACTTCATCATGTTGCATTGATGCATAGGAATGAAGACATTGACGCTATGGGTCGACCTCTTCGAGAAGGGAAACCAAGACCGAGAAGATTCGTTAGAATTTCATAACCAGATCTTTCTCCCTTACTCCACCTCCTAAATCTCGGGACGAGATTTCTTGAAGTGGAGGAGATTTGTAACACCCCGAGAATCATGCTATAGTAATCTCCCCCTAATGGTGGCCATGTCATCGTGATTACTATGCAAATTTCCACTGGTTCAAAAATCAAAGTCAAATTCAAATTTAAATTGCAAGTGAAATTATTATTTCTGGTAACGGTAAAACAAAAATGTTCGATGGGTCGCAAATATTAACCAAGGAATTATCATGTAGAAACGAACATCATTTGACTCACAGATAAATCCCTAGTAATATTTAAGTGGTCCAACATCACTAAAACAAACCTTTTAAATTCAAACACAAACTTAGATAGTTGTTTTTGAGCCCAAACTTTTTGTGTAGTCCAAGAATAACATCTAGTATTTATGTGCCAAGTTTCAACCCTGGCAAAATTTATTTAAGTACACAACTTATATGCAAAACATCTGAGAAAATACAAATCAGAAAAGAAAAGACTCTCTTTCACTTTAGCCCAACCGCTACTATGCACTGGCCCAGCCCAATGGGGGTCATCCATTTTCCCTGTACGAGACAGAGATCGTGGCACACATCCAACTACCATGGCCGCCGCTGGGCATGCGTGTCGGCCATCTTGCGATTCACCTGATGGATAAGACGCCATGGACCCCCTTGCGAACCCTAGCTGCCTCATCCCCCCATGCGTCACCCTCTTCCTCCCCCGCGTGAGACCGCCGCCACCGTCACCATGGTCGTCGTCTACGTGCTCACTGTCGCCCCCGCCGCCTAGGACCGCGTCAGGACCCTCGCCGTCGTCCGCCTCGTCCTCTCCGACCACCACATCGAGCTCGGCGGCACCTCACCGACGGGATCGACGCGTCTTCCTCGCCTACGGCCATCGCTGCCCGGCACCCGATCTACCTCATCGGAGCTCCATCGCCACGCCGGCCACGTCCTCCGCCTCCCCTCGTGAGCACCACTCCCATTCCCCTCGTTCGCCCTCCAATCTGTCGTTGTTTTGCCGTAGCCAAAGGTCGCCGTGGCCGCGCGCGCCCGTGGATGTGCTCCCGTGCACCCTGCTAGTCAGCCGCGTCCCCCCCCCTCCGTGTGCGCCTGCCCCATCCCGTGGCTGCCTTCTGTTGCTGACTGCTGCTTGCTGCGCGCGCCTGGCCGGCTGCTGCCTTGCCGCTACTGCCAGCACTGCTTCTGATGCTAACGCCATCGTCGCTCCTAGCGTTGCTGCTTCTTAGCTTACTGCCACTGCTAGCTTTGGCCGCCGTGGCCTCTGTGCCCGTGCGTGTGTCACAGCCATGGCCTTTGGCTAATGCACGTTGGGGCCGGCCCCTTTGTTTAGATTAGGTGCTAATCCCCTACTAAAACAAGCTCCTGTTAGACTATTTTAGTTTTGTTTTAGTTGTACCCTATGACCTGTGGACCCTGCTGATAATTAGAAGGTTAAATCTAATTGAAAATGGCCAAGCCTATGACATGCGGGACCCACTGTTACTATTCACCTGTTGACCAGTCAATTGTTGACTGGGTCAACTAGGCCCACTGCCCCCACCTGTAAGCCACTGGGACTAGTCCATAACGGGTACCCATAGCAACTTACTGTTGTAATTCAGATTAATAATAAATTCAGAAAATTATTAAAACTTTGAAAATTAATATAAAATAAACCGTAGCTCGGATGGAAAAACTTCATACATGAAAGTTACTCAGAACGACGAGACGAATCCGGATACGCAACCCGTTCGTCCGCCACGCATCCCTAGCATAGCGAACACGCAACTTTCCCTCTCCGGTTCATCTGTCCGATAACGCGAAACACCGGGAATACTTTCCCGGATGTTTTCCCCCTTCACCGGTACCACCTCATACCGCGTTTGGGCACACCTAGCATCACGCTTTGTCTTGTCATGCATCTGTTTTCTTGATATTTATTGTTTCTTCCCCCCTCCTCTCTCGCTAGACACCGAGACCGACGCTGCTGCTACCCAGTACGACTACAGAGTTGACGACCCCTCTCTCTTGCCAGAGCAATCAGGCAAGCCCCCCCTTTGATCACGAGATATCGCCTATTCTTCTCTCTACTACTTGCATTAGAGTAGTGTAGCATGTTACTGCTTTTCGTTAATCCTATTCTGCTGCATAGCCTGTCATTGTTGCTACAGTTGTTAATACCTTACCTGCAATCCTAAATGCTTAGTATAGGATGTTTGTTTATCATCAGTGGCCTTACACACTTGTCCGTCTGCCATGCTATACTACTGGGCCGTGATCACTTCGGGAGGTAATCGCGGGTACAAATACTATATACTTTCACATACTTAGGTTACAGTTCGGAGATGGGGGCTGAAGGGGCAGGTGGTTCCATCCAGGTAGTGGTGGGCCTGAGTTCTCGAAGGCCCCCGACGGTTACTTTGTGGTAGAGCGACAGGGCAGGTTGAGACCACCTAGGAGAGAGGTGGGCCTGGCCTTGGTTGGCATCCGTGGTTATTTCACAATAACACGCTTAACGAGATCTTGGTATTTGATCTGACTCTGGCTACTGTCCTATAAGCACTAACCATCTACGCCGGGACAGTTATGGGGACTCAACGTCGTGGTATCAGCCGAAGCCTTCGTGGCGTCAGCTACTGAGCGGCGCGCGCCGGGTTGGACCGCGTAACGCAACTTCCTTTGTAATGGAGGTTGCTAGGTCTGCTCTCCGGCCGCGTACGCAACGTGCAGGTGTGCAATGGACGATGGGCCCAGACCCCTGCGCCATAGGATTTAGACCGGCGTGCTGACCTCTCTGTTGTGCCTAGGTAGGGCTGCGACGTGTTGATCTTCCGAGGCCGGGCATGACCCAGGAAAGTGTGTCCGGCCAAATGGGATCGAGCGTGTTGGGTTATGTGGTGCACCCCTGCAGGGAAGTTAATCTATTCGAATAGCCATGATCTTCGGTAACAGGACGACTTGGAGTTGTACCTTGACCTTATGACAACTAGAACCGGATACTTAATAAAACACACCCTTCCAAGTGCCAGATACAACCGGTGATCGCTCTCTCACAGGGCGACGAGGGGAGGATCATCGGTTAGGATTATGCTACACGATGCTACTTGGTGAACTTACCATCTACTCTCTTCTACATTCTGCAAGATGGAGGTGGCCAGAAGCGTAGTCTTCGATATGACTAACTATCCCCCTCTTATTTCGGCATTCTGAAGTTCAGTCCACATATGATACCCTTATTCCATTTGATACCAATGCATACATATGTAGTGTAGCTCCATGCTTGCGAGTACTTTGGATGAGTACTCATAGTTGCTTTGCTCCCTCTTTTCCCCCTTTCTATACTCAATTGCTGCGACCAGACGTTGGAGCCCAGGAGCCAGACGCCACTGTCGATGATGACTACTACTACTCGGGAGGTGCCTACTACTACGTGCAGCCCACCGCCGACGACCAGGAGTAGTTTAGGAGGATCCCAGGCAGGAGGCATGCGCCTCTTTCGATCTGTATCCCAGTTGGTGCTAGCCTTCTTAAGGCAAACTTGTTTACTTATGTCTGTACTCAGATATTGTTGCTTCCGTTGACTCGTCTATGATCGAGCTCTTGTATTCGAGCCCTCGAGGCCCCTGGCTTGTAATATGATGCTTGTATGACTTATTTTAATTGTAGAGTTGTGTTGTGATATCTTCCCGTGAGTCCCTGATCTTGATCGTACACGTTTGCATGTATGATTAGTGTACGATTGAATCGGGGGCGCCACAGGTGCAAAGAAGGGGAAGGAGTGGATCTATCACTTGGACGGACAACTTCTCTCAATTGCTCTCAAATCCCTTAGGAATCTAAGATTTGGTGTGGAAGAGTGAGAGAGAGAGAGAGTGAGATGTGTTCTACGGTTTGCTCAAAGTGACTGGTCAACCCTCTCCTGCGGGGGAAGAGTGCTATATATAGCATGGGTGCAAATATGGCCATTGTAGTGTAAGTGACAGGGTAGGCCGGACATCGGGGACAGGGGCCGGACATCCAACCTAGCTTAGTATATGTGAAGTGAAATAGAAAAGAGAGTACAGGACAGAGGGCCGGACATCCGGCGTGATTGTAAGACCCGGACATCTGGCAAGTGACCGGACATCCGGCTAGTTTACAGAATTGAAAACGCTTACTGGATAGCTTGAGCTGGACATCCGGCATGGATGCCCGGAAATCCGGCGAGACTAGAGAGCCCTGACATCTGACATGGAGGGTCGGACATCCGGAAGAAGACACCAGCACATAGTGATCTCTGGATAGCAGGGTCCAGATATCCGGCGTGCGGGCCAGATATCCGTCAGGTGGCCCGGACATCCGGCATGCAGCACGGACATCCGGCAAGGCCAGAGACAGAACAAGCATAAGAATATAGTGATAGATCCAAAGACTTGAGGATGGAGTTTTGTGTCATGAGCAAGTCTTTTACTAACCCTACCGATCCCCTCTTAATAGTGCGGGATCCTATACCCAAGAAAACAAATATGCAATCTTTTGTATACTTCTTCCTTGAGTAAAATCAACTTAGTATGTTCATGATCCGCACACTTTCGATGAACCGGGGACTAACACCTGAGATTCACTTGACAAACATAGTTAGTCCCCTACATGTATATTGTCATCAACATCAAAACTTGATGTAAAGGCATGATTGCACTTTCATCCTCAAACTACGGTCATCACCAGGAAGTGTCCTGACTATTGTCCCTCCGGGCTTGCCGGATCATAACATGTAGTAGGTGACTACAACTTACAATATCAGATCAAGAACACAAATATATTGGGAAAGAACACCGCACGATCAAACCCATCACAAAGCAGCTCTTCCCATGGAAAGTAAATTCGATCTAGTTGGTCTAACTAAACCAAAGATTCGAAGAATAAATACGAGGCTATAAATAATCATGCATATAAGAGATCAAATAAGACTCAAATAATATTCATGGATATAGATCTGATCATAAACTCAAAGTTCATTGGATACCAACAAACACACTACAAAAAGGGTTACATCAAATAGATCTCCAAGATACCATTGTATTGAGAATCAGAAGAGAGAGAGGAAGCCATCTAGCTACTGCCTACAGACCCTTAGGTCTATGATGAACTACTCACACATCATTGGAGACGCGCCAATGAGGATGATGTACCCCTTCGTGATGGTGTCTAGATTGGATCTCGTGGTTCTTGAACTTGCGGCGGCTGGAATTGTGTTTCATCGACTCCCTTAGGGTTTCTAGAATATTTGGGTATTTATAGGGCGAAGAGGCAGTGCGGGAGGCCACCAAGGTGGGCACAACCCACCTGGGCTCGCCCTGGTGGGTTGTGCTCCCCTTGGAGCCCCCCTCTGGTACTTCTTTGGCCCACTAGATGTCTTCTGGTCCAAAAAAATGTCTAAAAAGTTTCGCTGCATTTGGACTCTGTTTGGTGTTGATATTTTGAGAAGTAAAAAACAAGCAAAAAACAACAATTGGCACTGGGCACTATGTCAATAGGTTAGTCCCAAAAATGATATAAAGTTGCTATAAAATGATTGTAAAACATCCACGAATGATAATATAACAGCATGGAACAAGCAAAAATTATAGATACGTTGGAGACGTACGTAACAGCATGGAACAAGCAAAAATTATAGATACGTTGGAGACGTACGTATCAGCATCCCCAAGCTTAATTCCTACTCGTCCTCGAGTAGGTAAATGATAAAAATAGATTTTTTGATGTGGAATGCTGCCTAACACGTTCATCACATATTCTTTTCTTTTGTAGCATGGACATTTGGACTTTTATATGGTTCAAAGCAATTGTCTAGTTTTGATATGAAGATTTCAATACTCAAGCATATCAACAAGCAACCATGTCTTTCAAAATATCAACACTAAAGAAAGTTATACCTAGCCCAACATGCTCAATCATTGATCCATTCATGAATCACACTCGCATATTAGCTACATCCAATGCTCAAGTACGATCATAGTGCCCCTTAGTTGGTGCTTTATAAGAGAAGATGGAGACTCAAATAAAAGAAAAATTGCATAAAGTAAATAGATAGGCCCTTCGCAGAGGGGTGTAGGGATTTGTAGAGGTGCCAGAGCTCAAAGCTTATATTGAGAAATTAAGTTTTTTGAGAGGCATACTTTTCCCGTCAACGAAAATGACCGAATAATACCCAACACTTTCCATGGTAGATATATCTTAGGTGGTTCCCGAAAAGAAAATAAATTTATTCCTTTTCCACCAGTCTTTCACAATCCATGGCTAGCCGTATCCACGGGTGCCTTCCATACCAACACTTTCTAAGAAATTTATTATTTGACAACATAAAGTAAATTTCTTTTTCATTTCGGGACTGGGCATCCCTATTACAGCCGTACTCTCGTGCAATGACAAGTTAATAAACACTCATCTTGAGAATAACACATCTAGGATGGAAAATATTGGCCATCCCCTATCGCTTCATGAGCGGTACGAGCACACAAAAAGAAAATTTATTTTGAAAATTAGAGACGGCACATACAAATTTGCTTAGAACGGCACGGGAAACCGCAAATAGGTAGGTATGGTGGACTCATATGGCAAAACTGGGTTTAAAGATTTTGGATGCACAAGTAGTGTTTCTACTTAGTACAAGTGGAGGCTAGCAAATAGATTGAGAAGCAACCAACCAAGAAACGAAAAATCACATAAGCGAGCATTAAGCATAACTAACACCAAATAATGCACCACAAGTAGGATGTGATTTCATTGCATAACTATTGATTTTTGTGCTTGCATAGGGAATCACAAACCTGAACACCAATATTCTTACTAAAGCATAATTACTCACCAACATGACTCACATATTACTATCATCATATCTCTAAACTATTTCAAAGAATCAAGTTTATTTTGTCCAATGATCTTCATGAAAGCTCTTATTATATCCTTACTGAATATTCATCACTTTGGGACTACTTTCATATACTGCAATTGCTTTTGACAAGCTCAAACAAATCTAAGTGAAGA
Organism: Triticum urartu; assembly: GCF_003073215.2. NCBI lineage: Eukaryota > Viridiplantae > Streptophyta > Magnoliopsida > Poales > Poaceae > Triticum > Triticum urartu. The sequence goes on from NC_053023.1 coordinate 413,615,500, forward strand.
ACATGAGCATAAAATTTTTCGTCTCTCAAAATAATATAAGTGAAGCATGAGAGAATTTATTTAAAAATCTAATAACTCTCAAATAAATATAAGTGAAGAATGAGAGTACTTCTTCAAAATATTAAAGCACACCATGCTAAAAAATATATAAGTGAAGCACTAGTGCAATTCCATAGCTCAAAAAATTTAAGTGAAGCATAAAGAGCAATTCTAACAAATCATAGCATAATTTTGGCTCTCTCAAATAGGTGTGTCCAGAAAAGATACTTGTGACAAACTAAAAAGCAAAACAAGCAAAGAATAGTATAATACAAGATGCTCCAAGAAAAACTCATAATATGTGACGAATAAAAATATGGTTCCAAGTAAAATACCAATGGTCATTAGAAGAAAGAGGGGATGCCACTCAGGGCATCCCCAAGCTTAGTTGCTTGTTTCTCCTTCAATATTATCTTGGGGTGCCATGGGGCATCCCCAAGCTTAGGCTCTTCTTACACCTTATTCCTTCATCCATCATGATCTCACCCAAAACTTGAAAACTTCAATCACACAAAACTTAACAAAACCTTCGTGGGATCCCTTAGTTTAACAAAGCAAATCACCACTCTAAGTACTGTTGCAAACCCATTCATATTTTATTTTTGCATTATATCTACTGTATTCCAACTTTACAATGGCTTATACCCTCCAATACAAACCATAGATTCATCAAAATAAGCACACAACGCAAAGAAAACAGAATCTGTCAAAAACAGAACGGTCTATAGTAATCTAGAAACTTCGTATAGTTATGCAACTCCATAAAATTCTGAAAATTAGGAAAATGTAGCCAATTTTTATATAAATCTTGTTACAAAAATCAGGATTTTATCGTGCTTCTGTGATTTTACAAAATTCTTCTACTGACGCACAAATTTTCTGTTTTTCAACAAGATCAAATCAACTATCACCCAACATGATCCCAAAGGCTTTACTTGGCACAAACACTAACTAAAAAAATAAAAAACACAATCATAACAATAGCATAATTATGAAAACACTCAAGAACAGAAAGAAAAAGGCAAAAATAAAAGTTATTCATTGGGTTGCCTCCCAACACGTGCTATTGTTTTATGCCACTAGCTTGGCATTGGGATTTTATTGATGCTCACATGAAACATAATAACTGAAACATGAAGAGAGCATCATGTAGCATGTTAAAAACACATTTAAGTCTAACATACTTCCCATGAATAGGAATTTTATACGGAAACAAATTATCAAGACAAGAAATATCTAGCATATGCAAGGAAGAAGAAAGAAACAATAACAATCTCAACATAACGAGAGGTAATTTAGTAACATGAAAATTTCTAGAACCATATTTTCCTCTCTCATAGTAATTACACGTAGGATCATAATCAAATTCAACAATATAACTATCGCAGAACATATTCTCTTCATGATCCACATGCATAAAAGTTCTTTAATCTTCCAAGATAGTGGGATTAGCATCAACTAAAGTCATGACCTCTCCAAACCCACTTCTATTAAAAATTTCATAAGATTGAACACTCTCCAAATATGTGGAATTATGTTTACCTAAAGTTGACGCTCTTCCAAACCCGCTTTCAATATTATTGAAAACATTATTATCAATATCATATTCATCATGAGGCTTGAATAAATTTCAAGATCATAAGAAACATTATCACCTCAATCATGATCATTGCAATAAGTAGTAGAAATATCAAAATTAGCATCCCCAAGCATGGGGTTTTGCATATTATTAGCACAATTGACATTGATAGAATTTATAATAACACCACTACAATCATCCTTTTCTTTCAAGGAGTTATCATGAATCACTTTATAAAAAAATCGTTTAACACTTCATCACAAGTTTTAGATTCATGAATCTCAAGCAAAACTTCATAAAGACAATCTAGTGCACTCAAATCACTAGCAATTGGTTCATCATAATTGGATCTTTTAAAAAGATTAGCAAGTGGAGGAGGATCCATAACAATAGATTTTTAGCAAGCGAAGATGCAAGCAAATAGAAGGCACATGGCAACATAAGAAAACATAGCAAACAAGAAAACATGCAAAAAGGCAAACGGAAAAGAAGGCAAATTTTTGTGAAGTGGGGGAGATGAAAACGAGAGGCAAATGGCAAATAATGTAAATTGCAAGGAGATGATATTTGTGATTATGAACCTAATAGATGTTGATGATGTCTCCCTGGCAATGGCGTGAGAAATTCCATTTGATGTCGCTTGAACTACGTGGGTACTTCCCAAAAGAGGAAGGGATGATGCAACACAGCTACGATAGGTATTTCCCTTAGTTATGAAACCAAGGTATCAATCCAGTAGGAAAATCAAGCACCACTATGTAAACGGTACCTGCACATAAAGAACAAATACTTGCAACCCAACGCTTATAAGGGGTTGTCAATCCCTTTTTCGGGTAATGGCACCAGATATTGTCAAGTTGACGGGATAAAATTGTGATAGATTGGATAAATAGATCTCGATAAAACACGAAATAAAATAAATAGCAAAAAAGTGCAGCAAGGTATTTTTGGGTTTTTGGAATAATAGATCTGAAAACAAAATCAAATCAAATAAAAATTGATCTCAAAGCAAATATGATAAAGAATAGACCTGGGGGCTGTAGATTTCACTAGTGGCTTCTCTCGAGAAAATAGCATATGGTGGGTAAACAAATTACTGTTGGGCAATTGATAGAAGATCGAATAATTATGACGATATCCATGGCAATGATCAATATGTATGCATCACATCCAAGATTAGTAGACCGACTCTTACCTGCATCTACTGGTATTACTCCACACATCAAACGCTATCTAGAATGCATCTAGTGTATTAAGTTCATGGAAAAATGGAGTAATGCAATAAGAACGATGACATGGTGTAGACGAGATCTAATCATGTAGGAATAGCCCCCATCTTGTTATCCTTAATAGCAATGAAACATGCGTGTCTTGCTGCCCTTCTGTCACTGGGAAAGAACACCGCGCGATCGAACCCATCAAAAAGCACCTCTTCCCATGGCAAGAAAAATCAATCTAGTTGGCCTAACTAAACCAAAGATTCGAAGAAGAAATACGAGGTTATAAATAAGCATGCATATAAGAGATCAAAGAAGACTCAAATAAAATTCATGGATATAGATCTGATCATAAACTCAAAGTTTATCAGATCCCAACAAACACATTGAAAAAAGAGTTACATCAAATAGATCTCCAAGAGACCATTGTATTGAGAATCAAAAGAGAGAGAGAGGAAGCCATCTAGCTACTGCCTACGCACCCGTAGGTCTATCATGAACTACCCACGCATCATCGGAGAGGCGCCAATGAGGATGAGGAACCCCTCTGTGATGATGTCTAGATTGGATCTCGTGGTTCTGGAACTTGCGGCGGCTGGAATTGTGTTTCGTCGACTCCCCTAGGGTTTCTGGAATATTTGGGTATTTATTGGGCGAAGAGGCGGTGTGGGAGGCCACCGAGGTGGGCACAGCCTACCTGGGCACGCCCTGGTGGGTTGTGCTCCCTCGGAGCCCCCCTTTGGTACTTCTTTGGCCCACTAGATGTCTTCTGGTCCAAAAAAATCTCCAAAAAGTTTCGCTGTGTTTGGACTCCGTTTGCTACTGATATTCCGCGAAGTAAAAAACAAGCAAAAAATAACAACTAGCACTGGGCACTATGTCAATAGGTTAGTCCCAAAAAATGATATAAAGTTGCTATAAAATGATTGTAAAACATCCAAGAATGATAATATAACAGCATGGAACAAGCAAAAATTATAGATATGTTGGAGACGTATCAACTAGCATCTTGAAGTAGTAGAACAGGTAAGAGTAACATATCATAAGTAATAATTATGTTGTAGTATCCACACCCAGAGATCCTTTCTCGACTCCTTGCGAGAAAGTAATCCTGGAGCCATCATATCCATTTCACATCTCCAGTATCCAATTCTAGTTGCATCGATCGGGATACAACTCCGAGCGCCCATTAGCATGGACACGACTATTCGAATAGATTAACTTTCCTGCAGGGGTGCACAAACTTACCCAACACGCTCGATTAACTCTGGCCGAGAACACCATCAGATCATACCTAGCCTCGGCCGATCGACACACTGTAGTCCTACCTAGGCTCAATAGAGAGTCCAGCACGCTGGTCTACATCCTAAATGCGAAGGGGTCATTAGCCAATCATCCTTTGCAATCCTGCGCATTGCGAGGACGACCGGGATCAGTCCTGGCTACCTCTTTATAAAAAGCAGGTGCTTAAGCGGACCACCCATGCACCTGCTACTAAACCGCTCACGTTACTGAGCTTTCGGAAGAAATGTACGACATAGAGTGCCCATACTTATTCCCGCGTGGTGGTTAGTGGGACAAGGCCAGAGGCTTACTCGGATCACATGTCCAAACCATTAGTGTCTTGGGAGTGCGCGGTAATGATAAATGATCCACGATGTGTGGTCTCGTTGCCTCGTCTCACGGACTTACGGCAAGGGCTAAGAGTGCCCGGCCGTGCCGTGTAGTTATCTCGTGGGTACCCTCCAGGTCAACCCGACTTCACATTAATCTCGCGGGTACCCCTCGGGGCCGACCCAATGTCATCATGGTTGTGTGGTATAGTCAAAGTAATCGGGTGTCCAAAACACCAAAGGGAGTCCGAGGAATCACCCTCGATGGGTTCCACTTGATGTAACTATCAAGGTGAACTTGGAGGAATCACCCTCGATGGTTCACTCTTGATGGTTGTACGATAGAGTCATTATTGGATAGTGGCGAAGGTGGAATCACCCTCCGCAGACCACGACCAATTAACTACACTACAGAGGTCTCATCAAAAGTGCTATACGAGGTATCAACCTTGACACTTAATAGTAACCTTCCATTGTCATACAACTAAGGGGGTGTGATGTGCCGTGTCGGGCCCTGGACGTCGATCACGTTGATTGAGTTATCGATCACAATGCGGGGGAAACAGGGACAAGGTGAGCGTTCACTGGTGGATCACTAACCAACCTATACTAAGCATTTAGGATAAGCGGGTAAGGTACAAAAGCAAGCTATACATCAGAATCAGATCATACAACAGCAGTAACAATTCTAATGCAAGCATAAGACATAAGGAATTGGGCGATATCGGAATGATCAAGGGTGTTTGCTTGCCTGGAAGCTCCGTGGAAAGGGGCTGGTCATCAGGAGTGTAGTCGATCCCGGCAGCAACGTCGGTCTCAGAGTCTACCAGAGAGAAGAGGTGGGAGGAACAATAAATATAAAGCAGACAAGTGCATCACGATGCATGACATGGCAATATGTAGTGCTAGGG